>NW_005196830.1:420253-422257 GCF_000372725.1 Emiliania huxleyi CCMP1516
CATTTGCTGCTGCAATGCGCCGAGTCAAGGCTATTCGGGCCGATCTCCCTGGCTCTCATCGTTCGTTCGTGAGAGGTCTGGTCAGAAATGGGTGACTTGAATGTCATTGTCATATCGATGTATCGAGCAGCCGAGGCCAAAAGTCTGGGCTAGAGGCTGCTCTCTGTACGCGCGCCGTCTCCTCGCACCCGGCGACGATGGAGAGCCTGTGGACGTTTACCACACGCAAATCCAGGCGCCGAGCGGCGCGAGCGAGACGGGGGCTGAGACTGACTGCCAACGTCTCGCTCGACGGCACGCTCTGGCGGTGCATCGCTGCATAGCTGCGTGGGCTCGGATTAGATGAGATGGTTGGTGCCACTGGACCTCGCTTCACGCCCAGCTGTGCACCAGGTGCGCGTGCTCGTCGAGTGGTGGAGCGAGTCAAGGCGGCTGATGCGAGGGGAGGGACACCGCGCACCGCGGCGTTTGAGGCGGCACCAGCGTCTCATCGCAGGTGGCACTGCTTCCTTTAGGCGAGACGCGAGGCACATCACCTCGAGGCGATCTCGTGAGGTACCTCACCCTCTTTCCACCGGGCCACACGCCTCGGCGCCGCTCGGATGCAGCAAGTTATGAGCCATTGGGGACACCAGGTCTTTCCCTTTGTGCCTGTGTACGAGCACGCCTTGGTGGATTGAGGGTGCGGGCTTGCACCGAACTCGCGTGGTGCGCACATACGGCTCTATAAACGCGGAGCTCTGTGTGGACGGATAGCGTGGGCGGCGCGGCGCACTTCAAGGACCCAACTAGCATCGCCATTAGCCCCGACGCCAGCGCTGTTTGTGGCGGACTCCGGCAACCACAAGATCCGCCGGGTCGAGGTGGCGGCGCTGAAGGGGAACCGCACGCAGGGCTGAGGTGCGGTTTTCACATTCGTTGTGGCCGACCACAGCGGCGCGCGAAGCCCAGAGAGCCGTACGTACACGGCGTGCTCCTAGGCGTCTCTTTGCCTCCATCTCTTTACGAATGTATCTTCCAGATACTGCGCCGCCGCCGGCGAGAATCGGTTCGTTTGCCAATTTGCATGTGACGGGCGTGAGACTGTGGCGAGTGAGCAGTGTCGCGCGAGACAGTGTCGCGCCCCGTGGGTGCGTGTGTCAGTGGGTTCGAGAGGGGGGCTTCTCGTCCTCTCTCCGCGCTCCGAAGAACCAACCGCGGCTGCGCCTGCGGGGCTGCGCGAGTGCGCGCGGAAAACCGGGCACTCCGCGCAAGGAGATGTGCAGAGCCCAGGCAGAGGTGGACTCTGTGTGTTTTGCCTAAGAGAACTGAACAGATTTACGAAGAATGAATCTCTCAGGATAATAAGAAGCTAGAGGGGTGAGCATGAGCGATGAGGCTGAGTCCGATGCTGTGTCTCTCGGGTCTCGGCTGACGTGCGCGGTGTGACGGTGCGTGCCTGCGGCCCGGCCCGCAGACCCCCATGCCGCGGTACCAACAACCACACGGACCACCACGCATTGACCATGCAACCCATGCAACGCTGCGCAGCCATACGGGCAGTACGTACGAGACGCCTCCCCCCCCAAACGGGCCCAGCCATCGCGGTGGCCGGCGCGACCCTCCTTCCCGGGGACGGCGGCGGCGCTACTGCGGCTGCAGTGGCTCGCCGGTCACCGTCTCGTACGCGGCCTCGACGTCGGCGACGAGCGAGTCGAAGGTGGAGGTCTGCGGGTAGAGGTGGGAGAGAGGGGCGGGGCGGGTGAGGTGGGAGAGAGGGGCGGGGCGGGTAGAGGTGGGAGAGAGGGGCGGGCCGGGTACAGGTGGGAGAGAGGGGCGGGCCGGGTGAGGTGGGAGAGAGGGGCGGGGCGGGTGAGGTGGCAGAGAGGGGCGGGGGCGGTTAAAAGGGGCAGAAAAGGGGCGGGCCCTGTAAAAGGTGTAAAAAAGGGGCGGGCCTGAGTGTAAGTTGGCAAAATAAGGGCTTGGCCCTGATAAAGTCAGGAATAGGGGGGCCTGGCCCCCCTA
>NW_005196830.1:422432-436002 GCF_000372725.1 Emiliania huxleyi CCMP1516
CTCTCGGCTGCTCTCGGCTGCTCTCGGCTGCTCTCGGCTGCTCTCGGCTGCTCTCGGCTGCTCTCGGACCAGCGGTCAGCCGGAGCGACACGGTGTGCGCCACCAGAGCACACGAGGTGGATGTCGTGCTTGCGGCCCGCCTGCGCAGCCGGTATCAGCAGCCGGCAAGAGCGTGCGTCCTTGCACTTGTTCGGCGCGTGCGAGAGCAAGGCGTACATCCGCACGACCTGAGTGATGCCTCGAATACCTCGGCTACACCTCGGCTACACCTCGGCTACACCTCGGCTACACCTCGGCTAGACCTCGGCTAGACCTCGGCTAGATCTCGGCTAGACCTCGGCTAGACCTCGGCTAGATCTCGGCTAGATCTCGGCTAGATCTCGGCTAGACCTCGGCTAGATCTCGGCTAGACCTCGGCTAGATCTCGGCTACATCTCGGCTAGATCTCGGCTAGATCTCGGCTAGATCTCGGCTAGATCTCGCCGAGTAGGACGTCTCGACCGCCTCGGGCGCGTGCTCCGGCGCAGCGATCACGCAGCCGGCCTAGTCCCATACCTCCAGAGTGTCGAATCCAGTGTGGGCTCAGCTCGGTGGGTGGTGCGGTATCACGCGGCCACACCTCCACCGACACCCCCTCCGAAGTCACTCCGCACGCGGTGCCATCGGGGCGGTACATCAGCCCGTCGACTGGCCGCCCGACGAGGGACGCGCCGCCGTGCTGCGCGAGCACCTAGCGGTGGTAGCAGTAATAGTAGTAGTAATAGTAGTAGTAATGGTGGTCGTCGTAAGAGTAGTAAGTGGTCATCATAGTAGCTGTAGAAGTAGTAGTAGTAGTGGTGGTAGCTGCGCGAGCACCTTGGCCGCGCCGCGAGCGAAGGCGGAGCCGCTGCCCTTGACTGGGTAGACGTACCTATTGGGGGCGGTGGAGAGAAGGCCTGTGTGGGGGGGGGCGGGTCCGACAAGGACACCGCCGTCCTCGACCCGGGCGCACGCACGGGGGGGGGGAGAGGGGGAGAGAGGGAGAGGGAGGGAGAGAGAGAGAGAGCACACCCCCCCCCCCTCTCCCGTTTCTCCCATGACGCTAAAGGCACGCACGGCGACGTCATGTACTGGAAGGTCTTGAACGAGCCGCGGTACCGCTTCATGGCTCGCACAAGGTCGAGGGCTGTCCGCTTCCGGAGCGGGCGCGTTGGCGCGCCGGGCGCCTGCGAGGAATGAGGACTGATCGATCGCCTCTCATGAGTGAACGTGCGCTTGCCGCCTGCGCGCTGGAAGTCGCCAGCGCCGGGACGGGAGCACGGCTGGAGGTGCGGCGCATTGAGCGCAGAGCTTGAGCACAGAGCGAGTACAGAGCGAGTACAGAGCGAGTACAGAGCGAGTACAGAGCGAGTACAGAGCGAGTACAGAGCGAGTACAGAGCGAGTACAGAGCGAGTACAGAGCGAGTACAGAGCGAGTACAGAGCGAGTACAGAGCGAGTACAGAGCGAGTACAGAGCGAGTACAGAGCGAGTACAGAGCGAGTACAGAGCGAGTACAGAGCGAGGGAGACGTGTCCTCTCGAGCGCTGGCTGGGAGACCAGGACACTGGGTCTTCCGCTTCTAGGGCCGGCCGCCTCGCCCAGCCCAGCCGAGAGCAGCTGCGCGGTCTCGGGCGCGACGTCCCAGTAGCGGAAGAAGGAGGCTGCCGACATCTTGCCGAGCGGCAGCCGCTTCTTGGACAGCCGGCCGGCGACGTACCTGCAGTGGTGTTGCCGTGACGTGACGTGATGTGATGTGGCGTGATTTGGAGGTGTATACCGCATCTATTGACTGTGGGGATGCCGCGGGCGTGTCGTGATCGCGGGCGCATCTCTCGGCTATATCTCGGCAAATCTCGGCTGACGGCGCACGTGCCCGGGACCGACTCGTCCCACTTGTCGAGCCAAGCGAGGAGGAGGACGACTTTGGGCTTCTCGAGCGGCGGCAGCGAGCGCGTCTTGAGCACGTCCTCCGCCTAATCTCGGGTGATCTCGGGTGATCTCGGCTGATCTCAGCAGCGAGCGCTCTTGAGCACGGCCTCCGCCGTCACGAGCACGCGGTGCACGTCGCTCGATCCGTCGGGCTTGGTGCGGTAGAGGAAGGAGCGGTGCACGCGCCGAAAGTCCATCTGCTGCCACAGGCCGGACGACACCAGCATCTCAAGCTCCTTGCCGCCCGCCATCAGCACCTTTGGAGCGACGTCTGCCGAGTACTCCTCCGGTGTTCCGAGCTTCAGCTTGGGCTCGGGCTTCTCGCCGGGGGCGCCCATCCGCTCGTACAGCTGGCCGAGGTCGAGGCTCGCCGCCACCCCACCCGGCGCGCGCCGCGGCTCCAGCTGCAGCACGCTCTTGCCGTTGGACGCGAGCAGCGATGCGAGCAGCGACTCCTTTGGCCCGGAGCCGAGGACGACCGCGTCGTACCGCTTGTCGAAGGAGGAACGCCAGCTGGTAGCGTCGCTGGCTGTGGCCGAGCCCGAGATCGAGGCAAGCAGCAGCGCGAGGCGCATCGGAGACGCCAACGACGAGGAGGCGAGTGGCTGAAAAAATGGCACTTTTTCGGTGCTGGTAGCCCCCCCAAAACAGGCGCGCGCAGCGCGCCCAGGGGCGCCGCAGGCGCCCCAAGCGGCGCGGAGCGCCGCCGCAGGCGGCGGACAGCAGGTGCGCGAAATTAAACGCCATTTTCGGCTCCGCGGTTTTGCCACTAACATTGAAATCCGGTACAAAACGACTTAGCCGAAACAACAGACAGACAGACAGAGAGCACACACGTTCGAGACGGGGGTGCGCCGACCACCGTCGCGGACCCAGTAGAGCTAGATGGTCCCACATGATGCGCCCTTAGCCTCTGAGCTCGTCCTAGACGTTTTAGGGAAGCGTGGGCAGACCAGAACGCGGCCACGGCGACGCTCCGAGGCTATCAGCAGCGCTGGCGGCGATCGTGGCGACGGCGCCTCGCCGCTGCAGCGGCACAGAATCGAGGAAGTGGCGTTGGTGGCAGCATCAATGAGATATGAAGGCGGCCGTAATGCTGGTGGCGCCTTCGAGGGCGGCGGGGAGGGCGGTAGCAGCGACGGCGGTCGAGTCATGTGGCAGGGGTGGCAAGATGCAGCAGGGAGGCTTGAGTTAGCGACGCGGGGCGGTGGCGTGCCAGCAGGTAAGCGGCGGCGGCGGAGAGCAGGTGCGCGAAATAAAGGCCAATCTTGAGATATCCATTTTGCACCACCTTTGGATTTCTGGTACAAATTGACTTGTGGATCTTGAAGGCACGCGCAAGAGCGCACCAGGCAAGTTGACTCAACCTCGGATCTCGCTGCCGCTAAGCGTGGCGTCGATTATCAAACGAGCGGTGACAGTAGCGGTGGCAGCGGCGGCAGCGTCGACAGGAGCACCTACTGCAGTGTCAAATGTGAGCTGGGAGGCGGGAGGCAGATGCAATAGGAGCGGGAGAGTGAGATCGTCAGCCAGCAAGGCAGACCTTTACGGCGCGGCTGCGGGCGCGTTTGCAGTGACATGCGATCCATGTGGCAGCAAAGGCACGGCGGGAGTAGCGCGTATGCAGGCTGGTGAGCGAGGGTGGCGCGTCGCGAGTGGCGGTGCAGCCAGTCGGTGGCGGGTGCTGGCGACCGGCAGAGAGATGCAGACGGCGCGAGAGATGACCCTGCGGAGAGGCGAGGTGACGGGCGATCCGCGACGGTGGGAGAGGGCTGAGCATCGCCATGTCTCGCTCCGGCACCATCTTGCCGAAGCGCAGGCCCGGGAAGGCGGTGTTTTTGATGTAGCGGAGCCGCGCCGTGTCGTGCTTGTTGTACCGCCCTTGGCGGCCGGCGTAGCGCTGGTGCACACCGTGCAAGATCGACTGCAGCTCGAGCTGGTGGCTGACGATGTCCTCGCCGCTCTGCAGCGCCGGCGACAGGCACATGGCGCCAGCAGAGAGATCTGCGAACAGGGCGAGTCGACGCTGGCAGGTCAAGCAGCGTCGACTCGCTACCAGCAACGAATGGGTACCCTCCCCGAAAAAATCCCGGGAGCCAATTTTCGAGCGGCCCGGCGTCCGGGAGGTGTCAACAGCTACGAACGTGCAGAGCACCGTGAATAGCAGCCTGAATTCTTGCGGCACGCTGGCTAAACTTGGGTTGGCAAAGCGCACGACGACCGACCCGGCCCGCCGACATTCGGGTCGCCCTCGCGCTTAGCGGGAAGATTGGCATCTCTCACGGGAAGACGCGACCAACGGCGACGGAGAGCGACCTCATCTTCAACCTCTCGTCCCTCTGCCTCCAGCGCAACATCCTTCACCCAAAGCCGGGCCAGATCGTGACAGTTTTTGTCCACTCGTGGGATGTGCCATGGAGAGACCGCATCGCGCAGGCGTGTGAGTGAACTAGACAAAGGTAGCCGGCGCGAATCCGCGTCCACATCTCAGCAGTCGGGGACCCGCATAGACACATGTCGTTCCTTGCAGGCTTTGAGGCCGGCTGCCTATCGCTTCGAGGAGCAGCGCTTCTTCCGGCCACCCACGACCCCGTCGTCCGGATTTGATGTCGCGTGCCGCCCGCCCGCCGCGCCAGTCTCCCGTTTTAGCAAAAACATGTATTTCTCTTTCCACCGGCTCGATCCGACTCCATTTCCGGCTGGTGTCGCTCGCCTGTCGCTCGGGCGCCGGCGGAGTTGCTTTTCCGACGACCAAGTAAATCGCGTCGTGCGAGATACGGCCGGTGTGTGCATTAGTTTACTGATGCCTTGTCTCCACTCTCGCATAACATAAATAAGTAATGGACGACGAAAACAGCAATTCTGACGACGACTTCTGCTCCTACTCTCCCCGCTGCGCAGCCGCCGCGGCGCCCGGGCACGCGCCTTTCGGGGCCCTTGCCCCTTCGCGCGGCCCAGCGCCTAACTAGCGCTGCCCGGGGCGCTGCCCCTGGCACGTGTGGCCCCTCTTTGGCAAGCCGCACACGCGGCAATGGTAGACCCCCTTTGGCTTGGCGGCGTCCGCCCCGCCGGCGGAGCCTGCGCCTCGGCCGCGTCCGCCGCGCCCACGTCCGCGTCCGCGATACGCCCCAGCCGGCGGGTGGCTGCTTGCCGCGCCATTAGCCGACCGCGCTCCCGGGCTCGAGGTCGCGTCGCGCAGCAGCGACGTGGAGTTCCAGCCAGGGGGCAGGATGCGCCTGCCATCGCCACCGCCCGCGGGGGGCGTGACGCTACCGCTGGCGGCGTGCCCACCGGCGGCGGCAGGGCCGCCGCCCCCATTGCCTGCCTCCGATGGTGGCCGGCGGGCGGCTGCCTGCGACCGCGGCGAGAGCGGCGGCGGCGCTGGCGACGCCGGCGCTGCCCTCGGTGGGGTCGACATCTGCGGCAGTTCGAACTCCTGCGATGCCTGCGAGGCGTTGGAGTCCTGAGATGCGCTCGATCTTGCCTCGGCCGGCGGCGTCGCATCCTCGGGCTCCTGCGTGGCGTTGGGGTCCACGCCGCCGCCTCCGCCGCCTCCGCCGCCTCCGCCGCCTCCGCCGCCTCCGCCTCCGCCGCCTCCGCCGCCTCCGCCGCCTCCGCCTCCGCTTCCGCCGCCGCCGCCGCCGCCGCCGCCGCCGCCGCCGCCGCCGCCGCCGCCGCCGCCGCCGCCGCCGCCGGGCTCCTGTGTGGCGTCAGCGTCGTCGTCGGATTCACCGATGTCCATGCCCTGCAGGCGCTCTCCAACCTCGTCCCCGACCCCCCTCTCGCCCTCGGTCTCCTCCTCCTCACCCTCCTCCTCCTCCTCGCTGTGGTCGCCACCCTCCATCGCGCTTGACTCAGAGGCGGTGGGGGGGCCGGCTCTGAACTGGCCATTGTCGTCGGCCAAAGCGCCCGCCGCACCCGCCTCGTCCGCTGACGCCGCCTCGCCGGCCGCGCCCGCTGCTTTCGCCGCGCCCGCCGCTCCCGCTGCTCCCGCCGCGCCCGCCGCTCCCGCTGCTCCCGCCGCGCCCGCCGGGCCGAATGCGAACGCGCCGTTGTGGGACTCGACCTGCTCCAGCGTCATCGGCGGCGGCGACCTGCCTGCCGGCGGCGGGTGCGCGCCATCTCTCGCCTCGGCGGCGACCGCGTCCGCGTCCGCGCTCACCTCGGCCACCGCCCTGCTGATGTCCGCCTCGCCTCGCACCGCGAAGGACTTGACGCAACCGCCAGTCTCGTCGAGGGTTGCGAGGACGGGCAGCCAGCGGCGGGTGGGCTCGCCGCCGTTCCGGCCGGTGGGCAGCGCGCACGAGAGGGAGAGGAAGCGCCTGGCGCGCGACATCGCCGTGTAGAGCAGCCGCACCTTCTCGAGCTGCTGCGCCTGCACCTTGTCCGCCAGCGCCGGGTCGCCGCCGCCCGAGCGGCAGAAGATGCTCCAGCCAAAGGCGGGCTGCGCCTCGTCCGTCTTGGTCGAGTCGTAGTTGAGGCGCACCACGCACACGACGTCGCACTCCCACCCCTTGACGGAGTGGATCGTGCCGAGCGTCACGCGTCCGTACGGGGGGTGGGGAGGCGGCGGCGGGTCCTTGTCCTTGCGCTCGGCGTAAGGGATGCCGGCGTTCTTCAGCTCGTCCATGAAGTCCGTCAGGTGGCTGCTGCTCAGCGCGAGCACGCTCATCTCGCCCCACGCCTTGCCGCGGTCGCGCCACATGCGCAGCTGATCGAGCACCAGCCGCACCTCGAGCGCGTCGCTCTCGCACCGCACGCGGTAGGCGGGCAGACCGCCGGCGTGCACGCTCCGCAGGGGCGGGTCCTTGGCGCGCACCAGGCTGTACGCGCACACGAGGCGCGTGGTGCTGCGGTGGTGCTCCGTGAGGGGGACGCACACGAGGCCGCCCGCGCGGCGGACTGAGGGAGGCAGCGCGTCGTCACGCGGCAGCAGCGCGGCGAGCTCGTCAAACTGCTTCGCCTTGAGCGCCTCCATCAGCCTCGCGTTGGCACCGCGGAAGCCGTAGATCGCCTGGTCCACGTCGCCCACGACGGTGAGGCGGCACTCGCCTGTTCACAGCTAGAGGTGTGAAGAGACGCTGTTCACAGCTAGAGGTGTAGGTGAGGCGGCACTCGCCAGCGTGCGAGGCGAGGCGCAGCACGAGCTCGAGCTGGACGGCGTCCGTGTCCTGGCCCTCGTCGAGGAGGTAGTGCGCCCCTTGAAAGGCCGGCGGCACGCCCTCCCTCCGCACCTTTTCCAGCGCCTGCAGCGGCACCTCGTTGATGTGCAGCCAGCCCTTCTCGCGCGCCATCGCGACAAAGCGCCGCACTGCGGGCGGCGCCTCCTCGACGCCCTTGCCCGAGCGGCAGTAGGCGTCGAACGGCCCGCTGCAGCCGAGAAACTCGCTCACTGCGGCCGACAAGTCGGAGTGGGACACCTTGCGCGCCGCGGCGCGCAGCGGCTCCATGCAGTCCCACTCCTGCTCGTAGGCGCACTTCGCCTCGTCGGGCACTCGGTCGCCCTGGGGGCCCGCGGTGTTGAGCCCGGCCTTTGCGCACATATCCTTGCACAGGTGGCGCAAGGCGCCGAAGTCCTTGCCGTCCAGCGGCGGAGGGTGCAGCACCTGCGGAGAGGGAGGGGGGGGGGGGGGGTCGCCCTCCCTGAGACCCCGTGTGTGGCGTGTCTGACTGTCACTGTGCTGTCGTGCGATTCGGGCCCCCCGGGCCGTGCTTTGACGTGCGGCACCTGCGCCCGGAACGCGGCCTGGAGGCGGCGCAACCGCTCCTCAGGCCACTGCTGCTCAAACAGCGCTCGGAGCGCGAGATCCTCCGCCTGCGGCGGCGACATGATCTCGGACCTTCCGAGCAGGGCGAGGGAGAGGGCGTGGATCGTCGACACGCACGGCTGGCCGACGATCGTCGGCATCTTGAGTTTGATCCGAGCCTTGAGCTCGGCCGCGGCGACGACGGTGAAGGTGATTGGCCGGATCTTGTCCGCCGGCACGCCGCGCGCGAGGAAGAAAGCGACGCGAGCGACGGTCGTCTCGGTCTTGCCGGTGCCGGGGCCCGCCGAGACGAGGACGAGGACGTTCTCCGGCGCGGAGGCGGCATCGTACTGCGCGGTGTTGAGCCTCCACGGCTCGGAGCGCTCGCACGGCGCCAGCCGCTTCTGCGCAGACGCGGCGCGCAGCTCGTCGCGCAGCTGCTTGCGCACGCTTTCCGACTCGGCCTGGCCGGCGGGCTGATCGACGACCCGCGCTTCCGCCGTGACGACCTCCATGGGCTGCGGCGGCTGCGGCGGCTGCGGCGGCGGCGGCTGCGGCGGCTGCGGCGGCTGCTGCTGTGGCTGCGGCGGAGGCGAACGCTGCTGTCGCGAAGGCTGCTGCGGCGGTGGCGATAGGCGACGATCCTCAGACCACTTCACCTGCCCGAAGAAGAAGGTGTAGGGCGTGCCGTACTGTATCTGATACCTCTTGACCATGTTGCAAACCTGCTCCAGCATGTTGCGTACGGCCGCCACGCCGTGCGTCCCCTGGAGCTCGACCCAGCGCCGCAGCAGCTCCTCGGTGACAAAAAAGCTGGGCGCGTCGGGGTGCGGCTTCGCGCGGACGGCAGCCACGGCCTCGTCCACCGCGGCGAGGATGGTCGGGTCGAGCTGCCCGCGCAGAGTCTGGAGCCTGCCCTTCGCCTCAGCCACCTGCCGCGCCCTCTCGGCGAGCGCCGCCTGCTTTGCCAGGTGCGCCGCCTCAGCGGCAGCCGCCACCCGCTCCATCTCCTCCACTCCGTCCTCGCTGAACGCCTGCGAGGCAGCGGCAGGCTGCGAGGCGGAGACGGCCGGCGGAGGAGGAGGAGCGTCAAGCTGCGGAGCGGCAAGAGGCTGCGGAGCGGCAAGAGGCTGCGGAGCGGCAAGAGGCGGCGGAGGAGCAGCCGTAGGCGGTGGAGCGGCAAGAGGCGGCGGAGGAGCAGCCGTAGGCGGCGGAGCGGCGGCAGGCTGCGGAGGGGCCACACCACTGGGTGCCGCCGCCGGTGGCGCGACCAGCGCCGGAGGTGGTACCGGAGTGGCCGCCGCCTCGGAGCCACCCGCCGCCGCCGCCGTCCCGAAGGCCGGGGCAAAGGAGGGTACGCTCGACGGCGCCGCACCCGATGCGCAGACGCTCGGGAGCGGCAACGCGCCAGGGGGCGGAGCCGCCCAGAGCGCCGGGGGTGGCGCGGCAATTCCCTCCACCGCGCCGAGCGGGGCCGCCGCATTTTGCTCGGAGGCTCCGGCGGCGGGCGCCCCGGCGGGCGGCTGCGGGGCGACCCACTCCTCGCCTGCAAAGGCGACGTAGACCTCGTCCTCGTCCTCGATGTCCTCGACGTCGATCTCGCGGCCGCGCTTCTTCCCGCGGAGAAAGAAGCGCACGATCTCAGGCGCCCCTGGGACGGCGCGCCCGAGCTTGTTCGCTGCGAGACGTACGAGTTCGGCATTGTCACACGGATCAGGCAACCTGATGCACCTGCTCGAGGTGGAGCCGTTGGCGAAGACGTCGATACGTCGGCGCTTGCTCCCGAGCATCGTGTCCTGCGTGTTGGTGTGTCGAGCACGCGCGTCGCGCGTGCCGCGCGTCGAACCAAAGAGTTGGTTGTCCCCTCGTGGACAGAGTTGGCCGCGTCCAAGGCCCTAGCTCATAAAAAAAGTTGTTTAGCCAGGACTCAACATACTCGTTCTGTTGCAGCGAGAAGCGGCGAGAGACTGCGAAGAGAGATAGGAAGAGGCAGACTCCCTAGGGTGGGCGACGGCTAGCTCACCACACACCTCTCCTTAAAATCCCTGTGTGGTGGCGGCGTGCCGTCCTCCCATCCCTCCCTTGGGTTGTCTGTTTTCTTTCTTTCTTTTTTGTTCTGTTGCCGTCCCAAACTGTCACTCCCCTTTCTCCCGGCCGGGGCGTGGGGCGCGCGCGGGGGCGGCGGGTGTGCGGGATGTCTGTGGGCCCGAGAGCGATGTGTGTGTGTCCGCCTTGCGTTTGTTTTCATTACATTGAAGGCTAAGCTTAAAAAATTTCCTCGATGAAAAAGAATAAACATGAGGGTATTCCCATATTCAACTAAAAAGACGCACGTGCTGAGTGGCAGCTGCGCTGGAAACAAGGAAGACGCGCGTTACTTACATAGTGTATTGGGGCGCTGCTGTAGTCTTAGGCGTCATCACTTCCGTCCAGCTCTGGAGCTGCGTCCCCCCTGCTGCCGTGTGTCGCGTGAGAGCTCGTCTGGCACTATCTGTGGTGGCTGCGCCGTTCTCTCCTGTCCGGAAGATCTCCTCCACGGTGTAGACGCCACACAGCCGCAGTCGGCTAGGGCAGCCAGTCACCAGCCAGTCACCTCGACCACAGAGATCTCTATGGCTTTGGCGAGAGATGCGAAAACCGCTCCCCCTTATCCCACTACTTTGTGTGCGTGGAGACGTTTACCTTACCTAAAGCCGGGACCTCACCTTTGTATACTAGCTCTGTGAGGCCCACAGGCACAGCTGGAGCGTGGAGGCTGGAGCGCATGCTGGAGCGACCGAAGAGCCCGCACCCATGCCCGCACGTCAATGATACTGTGTTCAATCGACACCCTACTTACATGTACATGTACATGTGCTCACTGCGCACTCCTCCGGGCGGCCTCCTACGCCTCGTGTCAAGTCCACAGTAGTGAGTCCGCCGTCCAGCTAACTCAGCGCGTGCGGCCGGCTGCTGATGCTGCTAGCCGCGCCCTGGCCGGCTCGGGTCGGCACGACGCGGCCGGTGAACTGCACAGTGGACGCAGGTGCCGGCGCTCGCTCCTTTCGCAGATCCTCGAGGAGGATCAACGCCGCGTCGAGTGCCGCCTCGGTGTCGTGGAGGTCTCCCTCCAATTCATCGATCTCGGCGCCTTTCGCCTCGATTGTACGCACGGCCGCCTCGAGCTCCGCTGTGAGCTCATTAATGAGCTCATCAAAGGCCGGCGGCGTGCCTCCGCCGCCAAGGCGATCAATCATGATGCGCTGCGCCTCTATCATCAGCCGCGCTTGCGCCAGCTCTGCTGCGGGATCATCCGAATGGCCCTGTAGAACGACGGATGCGCGGCCGATGCGTACGGTGGTCGGCCGCACCTCACTGCCGATCGGAAGGGGAGCGAACGCAAGCACGGCAGCGGCAGCTAGAGGGAGCATCCAAGCGGGTGCCAGGGTGCCAACAGAGGGACGTCAGCAGGAAATTTCAGACACTGTGGCTGGCCGTTAAATTCTTTTTACTAAACTCTCTCTCTCTGTGCGACAGGCACCAAGCCACCAACACGGGCACCCTTACTAATAATTGAGAACTCAACAGCACACCTGACGGAGGCAACAAACAAAAACACAATGGTTGCTAAAAATCTCTCTCGGAGACATCTCGTCTTCTGGACATCTTCGGGACATCTTCTGGACATCTCTTCTGGACCTCTTCTGGATCTTTTGGACATCTTCTGGACATTCTTGGGACTCCGAGAGAGTTCTTTTGTTTATATTCTTGGGACTCCCAAGAGTGGGGCGCGATGCCTAGCCCTAGGCAACCCGCATCGTGGTGGCTGCCGAATGCGGCTTGACCGGAGCCTCGGGTGTCTTCTTGCAGACCACCTTGAAATAGACGAGGAGGAAGGCCAGTCCGAGAACAATGAGCACAAGCAACGCGGCGGCGAGAATCACAACCAACCAGGTCAGCACGTCCTCCTTCTCTTCAGTACCCGGCGGCGATGGCAGCAGTGGCGGAAAGGGGGGAGGGGGAGGGGGCGACGGGGGCGGCGGAGGAGAGGGCGGCGGCGGCGGGGATAAGACCGTGCTCTGGCCGTAGGTGTTGTCACCCCAGCACTCTGCGAGCGAGTTGTCCGAGCGGATGGCGCAGGTGTGGTACCCGCCCGTGGCATCTCTCTCGCCGTCGGCGAGCTAGGGGCTCGCGGACGGCCGAATTAATATAGTGTACAGCCGTGAATGTGAACGAATGGTTTGACGTGCGTCCGTCGGTCGGATCCTCCGACAAGGTAGAGACGCCCGCACCCACGGCTTGTCTTGTTTCCCCACCCTCCCTCCCTATGTGTGCGCTGTCGCGTTTGTGCGCTGTCGCGTTTGGGATGTGAGGTTACTGACTGCACTCCAAGTGCTCCAAGGGGTTGGTCCTGCAACGGCGTCTCGTGCGGAGCAGTGGTGTGCTGTCGCGCGAGTGTTGCAGCGGGGGTCGAGGGACCTTTCCCCCCTTTGCAATTAACAATGCTTTGGAATCTATGTGTGGACATGACCTCGAGTGGAGCCCCAGTCCTCGACAGGCTCTTGCCCATGACATATAAGCTGTTGCCCATGACAGGCTGTTGCCCCTAACAGGCTGTTGCCCATGACATATAAGCTGTTGCCCATGACAGGCTGTTGCCCCTAATAGGCTGTTGCCCATGACATGTACAAGCTGTTGTCCTTGACGGCTACTGCCCATGACACTCGCGTAATACGCTGTGGCCCAGCGCTCGCCGCATCAGCAGGGTGCACTTGGAGCACTTGGAGTGCAGTCATTAACCTCATCCAGGGCCGGGGAGCTAAGAAGCGCACCCAGCGGGCCGGATGATCGGCATCGGGCTACGGGCTAGAGAGCCCTGACCCCTAGGGGGGGGTGCGCGTTCGCAGGGAAAGGGCCGTAAAATAAATCCGAGGGTTGGCCCCGCGTACCCCGGTTTCCCTTAACTGCAGGACGCGCCCTGTACTCGGAGCTATTTAATGGACGGCAGGACAAGCTCCTCTTGTAGCTCGATCGGTCACACCGCCATCGCCGTCGGGGAGAGGGGGGACGACACTGCTCTGGCAGCGTGCACCTCGATCCTGTACCGTGTTTGTTATGACCCCCCCCAATGAACACACCAGTGAGGGTGGGCGAGACGATCGAGGGGTCCCGTACCATGCGGAATCGACCCTATCCAGTGCTCAAGTGCTCAATGATCACGCGAATTTCTCTTTGGAGCCGGCCGGCCAAGAGCCATCCAGCCGCGCCGTTGCAAACTCTCGATGACCGAGCACAATGAGCGCCTTCTTTTGGAGATGGAGATGAACCCCGCGCTCCTCCAGGGCTCTCACCGCGAGCAGTGGGAAGCGATCTCCGACCTCGACTCCTTCTTCAAGCGGGTGTACAATTACTTTGACGAGCGCGGCCTCCGGTGCATCCTAGCAGGCCGGCTGATCAGCCTGGGGATGCTCGCCTTCACCATCGCCCTGTCCGCCTACCTGGCGGAGGCCGTCAACTGGGACGGGCTCGTCAACGAGTGCGTCGACGAGAGCACGTGCGCCGGCGTCAAGCTGCTGCGGGATGACTCCTTCCGCTCGCCCTCGCCCTTCCTCGTGCTGTTCCTGCTCGTCTTCTCGGTGTACTGGCTGTGGATGCTGCTCCACTTCTTCTGGGACCTGCGCGCCCTCCTCGAGATCCGCTCCTTTTACCGCCACAAGCTCAACATCGACGACTCGGAACTGCTCGTCGTCAGCTGGGACACGGCGCTCTCCCTCCACCCTCCCTCCCTCCCTACCTCTCCCTCCACCCTCCCGCCCTGCCTCCCTGCCTCTCCCTGCCTCCCTGCCTCTCCCTGCCTCCCTGCCTCCCTGCCTCTCCCTGCCTCCCTGCCTCCC
>NW_005196830.1:436102-470785 GCF_000372725.1 Emiliania huxleyi CCMP1516
CTCCACCCTCCCGCCCTGCCTCCGTGCGTATCCCGTCCTCCGGGCCTCTCCCTGCGTCCCTGCCTACCTGCTTTTCCCTGCCTACCGGCCTAGCCCCCCCCCCCCCCCTCCCTCCCTCCCTCCCTCCCTCCCTGCCTCCCCTCCTTCCCGCCCGCCTGCCCGCCCGCCCTCCCACCCTCTCCGCCTCTCCCTCTCCCACCGCTTCCCGCCTCGCCGCCGCCTCCCGCCTCCCTCCTCCCGCCTCCCGACCACGACAACCACCGCGTAAGCGCCTCCTCTCCGCCACCTCCTTCCCTGCCTCCTCCTCCGCCACCCGCGCCAAAAAGAGAAAACAAGACCGCCTCCTTTTCTGTCCTCCGCCGCAGGTGGTCCAGCGGGTGGTCGAGCTGCAGGCGACGGCGTATCTCCCCGTATCTCCCCCCACACCTCCCCACATCTCGTGTGGTCGAGCTGCAGGCGACGGCGCGGCTGTGTATCGTCAAGGACCAGCTGACTGCGCACGACATTGCGAACCGCATCCTCAGGAAGGAGAACTTCATGGTGGCCCTCGTCAACCAGAAGCTGCTGCCCATCGAGCCGCTGCCGGGCTTGCGCCTGTCGGTGATGACCAAGACGCTCGAGTGGGCGCTCGAGGTCTGCGGGAGATGTGGGGAGATGCGGGGAGAGATGTGGGGAGATGTGGGGAGATGTGGGGAGATGTGGGGAGATGTCGAGTGGGCGCTCGAGTCTGCTTCCTCGGCGTCCATGCCACGGCCACGACACGCCCGCGACACGCCCGCGACACTTCGGAGACACTTCCGCGACTCGTCCACGACACGTCCGCGACACGTCCTGTCCCCCCCCCCCCCCTCCCCCCTCCCCCCCCCCTTCCTCGAGGTTTGCCTTCTCGACGCGATGTTTGACGGGTCAGGCTTCCGGATCAGACCCTCCTTCACGCAGGACGTGCGAGGGCTGCAGCGGCGGCTCTTCGCGTGCGGCGCGCTGACGCTGCTACTCTCGCCCTTCATCGCCGCATTCATGCTGCTCTTCTTGTTCCTCAAGCATGCGGAGGAGTTCCACCGCCGCCCCGCCGCCTCCGCTTTCTCGCGCGACTACTCCCTGCACGCGCGCTGGTGCATGCGCGAGTTCAACGAGCTGCCACACCTCTTCGAGGCGCCCCGAGATCGCCCCGAGATCGCCCCGAGATCGCCCCGAGATCGCCCCGAGATCGCCCCGAGATCGCCCCGAGATCGCCCCGAGATCGCCCCGAGATCGCCCCGAGATCGCCCCGAGATCGCCCCGAGATCGCCCCGAGATCGCCCCGAGACTGGACGCCACACTAGGCGCGGGTCCTCGCCTCGGCCTCGGACCCATATCTCCCTCATGTCTCCCCATGTCTCCCCATATCTCCACTAGGCGCGGGTCCTCGCCTCGGCGGCAGACGCGAGCGCCTACGTGCGCCAGTTCCCCACGCCGCTGCTCACGCTGGTCGCCCGTTTCGTCACTTTCATCGTCGGCTCGTCTCGCCGCCCGCGCTGATGGGCCTCGGCCCCCTCCTCACTTCCTCATGCGCCTTGCGAGTGGCGCGGGTAGGCTCGCTCGCCGCAGTGCTGATCGGGCTCTCTCTCATCAACGAGTCCGCCCTCCTCCTCTGCCGCATCTCGAGCTGTGAAGGAAGAGCTGTGAATGAGGAGCTGTGAGCAGGTCCGTCCTCGTCTTCTACCGCATCTCGCCCGACGCGCTCTTCGGCGAGGCTGCGGCGCCGCGCCAGGGATTCAACCTGCTGTGGTGGCGACCTCCCCGTCTCTCCCCGTCTCTCCCCGTCTCTCCCCATCTCTCCCCATCTCTCCCCACACCTCCCCACACCTCCCCATCTCTCCCCACATCTCCCCGCATCTCCCCGCATCTCCCCGCATCTCCCCGCATCTCCCCGCATCTCCCCGCATCTCCCCGCATCTCCCCGCATCTCCCCGCATCTCCCCGCATCTCGGCAGGTGGCTCGCCGTCTCCTCCACCATCCTCGCCATCTCGCGCGCTTTCTCCGACCCTCCCAACGCGCCCCTCCACCCCGAGGCCTTGCTGCAGTCCGTCGCGCGTCACACGCACTATCGGCCTGCGAGGTGGCGGTCTCCCCGTCTCTCCCCGACACCTCCCCACACCTCCCCCACATCTCCCCCACATCTCCCCCACATCTCCCCCACATCTCCCCCACATCTCCCCCACACCTTCCCCACATCTCCCCGTCTCTCCCCTGCGAGGTGGCGGGGCAAGGGGCACACGCGAGCCGTCTACGACGAGTTTGTCTGCCTGTACCAGTACCGCGTCTGGCTGCTGCTCCAGGAGATCCTCGGCTGCCTCACCGCGCCGCTCGTCCTCTGCCTCGCCCTCCCCGCGCGCGCGGAGGAGCGCGCTCGAGCATGCCCCCACAGCCCTCTGACCCCGCCCCTCTCGCCAGTCTCGACCCATGCCCAGCCCCCTCGGAGGTGCTCGACTTCTCTCCCCCCCCTCCCCGCCTCTCCCCCACCTAGGAGCTGCTCGAGTTTGTGCGCGCCTTCACCGTCCATGTCGACGGCGTGGGACACGTCTGCGGATTCGCGCTGTTTGACTTCGAGCGGCACGGCGACACGCGCTACGGCGCCCCCGTCGCGGGCGCGCCCGCGCACCGCTCGCGCGACGGCAAGATGGGAGGGGCCGTACCTGGACTTGAACCAAGTAGCAGCCCCTCACTGGCCATCACTCATTCCTCCTCAGGCAAGATGGAGAAGTCCTACCTCAACTTCAAGCTGCACCACCCGTCGTGGCGGCGCGGCGATGGCGAGGCGAGGCTCCCGCGATGTCTTCAGCCGTCAACCAGTCATCATTCATCACCAGGCGCGACGCGGGCGAAGTGCTCATCGACCGTATCGCGGGCCCCGGCAGTGTCGCTGCGGTGCAGCAGCTGGCGGCAGCAGCGGCAAGCAGCTCGCCCGACCAGCTCGCAGCGGCGCAGCTCACCGCACCACCCACGGAGCTGAACCCACACTGGATTCGAGACTCTGGAGGTATGGGACTAGGCGCAGCTCGCCGCCGCCCAACTCGCCGCCGCCGCCGGCTCGTACACGCGCGACCTCGCCTCGCCGCTTGCGGACGGCGACGAGCCCCCCTCGCAGCGGCGCGCGGCGGCGGGCGGGGCAGCTGGTGCGGAGGTTGGCGCCGCCACCGACCAGCAGCCCGATGGGCCATCTCTCCCCGCATCTCTCCCCCCATCTCCCCCCCCTCCCCCCCTCCTCTCTCTCTGCCCAGGTTGGCGCCGCCACTGACTACCAGCCGATGGGCCAGAGCCTGCCGGCGCTCGAGCCGGGGGTGGGGACCGCGGCCTCGGAACCTTCTAGGAACCTTCTAGGAACCTTCTCCTAGGCGCTCGAGCCGGGGGTGGGGACCGCGGCCTCGGCCGCTTTCATGCGATCGTCCCTCGGCGCGAGCCTAGACAGAGATCTGGGGAGATCTGGGGGAGATATGGGGACATCTGGCCCGCTCGTCCCTCGGCGCGAGCCTATAGACAGAGATATGGGGAGATATCGGGAGACATCGGGAGATATGGGGAGATATGGCCCGCTCGTCCCTCGGCGCGAGCGGGCTGCGGAAGGGCTCATGGGCTATGACGTGGAGTGGGAAGCATGAGCCGTGCATGGTGATTCACCAGGGGAGATATGAGGGAGATATGAGGGAGATATGGGGGAGATATGAGCCGTGCATGATGACTCACCAGGCGCGAGCGGCTTGATGCTGCTCGCGCGCTCGTCGGTGCATGCCGATGCGGGCGGGCGGAGTGGCGCCGCAGCAGGCGGGTTCGCTCTCGGCGCGTCGTTTCCGGGCGTGCCAGCTGGCGCCGTCTCGAGCGAGCTGCAGTCGGAGCAGCTGACGTCAGACATGATGGGCCTACTCGACCAGCATTTCGTCGCCCACTCGTGCGGCGGCGGTGCGCGCGGTGGCGGCGGCGGTGCGCCGGCGCCGTTCCGCGCAGAGGAGCAGCCGCTGCAGCCGCCGGTCGGTGGAGCAGCTCGAGCCGAAGACATGACCACGACACGTCCATGACACGTCCGAGACATGTCCTGTAGCCTCCGGCTCAGGAGCTCGAGCTGAGCAGCAGCCACAACGTGAGAGGCGGCGCCGCCGGCGCCGAGGCGGGCCTTCCCGTGGCGGCGCCCTCGGAGCAGGAGCAGCCCCGCCCCGATGAGGCCTAGACACTCCCGAGACACTCCCGAGACACTCCCGAGACACTCCCGAGACACTTCCGAGACACTTCCGAGACACTCCCGAGACACTTCCGAGACGCTTCCTACACACGTCCCAAAAGGGGGGGGGGGCGCTTGCGTCTGGGCCTCGGCCCTCGACTTCGACCCCGCACGCACCCGCGCCCTTCCCGAGCCGAACCTTCTCGGAACCTTCCCGCAGACCTCTCCGTCGAGCTCTTCGCCCGACTTGGCGTCGCAAGCGGACCACCAGGTCTGACAAATGGCTGCCGCACTCCGGTCCGTGGACGCTGCAAAACGCCGTGCGGGCTCTGTTTGGAGCTTGCCCGGCGCGGGGACCCCCTCGTCCACAGTCTCTTCCACATTCTCTTCCGCATTCTTCCGCTCGAGGGGAGGGGGCTGCATCCTCGCGGTCGTATCGTCGCGCAGGCATCGCCACACCTCTACAATCCCCCCCCCCCCCCCCCCCACACACGTAAGCCCCTGCGCGCTCTGTATATGCCCCAGCCGCTTCGCCCGCCACACGGGCGCGAGGTTTTGCCCCGGTGCCACTGTCCGGGCGTCTCTTTTGCAAGTTTTAGCTCTGGTCGAGAAAGAAGGACACGAGGGAAAATGCGTTTCCTCTGACACGCCTCACGATTAACACTCCAGCATCAAAAACCACCATGCACCAACCCGGGTTTGCCCCCCGCCACAGTGTGTGCACACAGAAAGGGCAACAAACAGTGAGACAGGAATTGCACACACTCAACACACAGCGAACGTGCTGCGAACGTGCGAGTCAGAGCGCGCGACCAACCTCCAGCGGCCTTCCGACCCTGCCTCCCCCTTCCGCTTCCCTCGCTCCGCTCCCGACTGCACATGCCATCATGCCCGTGGGTCCGACCCGCACAAGGCGCAGGCACACTGCCACAAGGCACAGAGCGAGCGCGCGGCTCCACCCCGAGACAATCGGCCCAACGCCTGCACGCCACGCGGGGATCACGCCGCCTGGTTCTCGCCTACACCCTGGCCTTTCGCTTCCCCTCCGCCTTGGAGTAGGGCGGCGGCGCGGGTAGCGCTGGCGGCGCGGGTAGCGCTGGCGGCGCGGGTAGCGCTGGCGGCGCGGCTGCTGGCGGCGCCTGCACGGCGCCCGCTGGGTCGGAGAGTGTGCAGCTCGACGCGTCGCGCGGAGGCAGCGGGTCGGGCTCGCTCACCGCGGGCTCGCCCCAGGAGATGTCTTTCGGGGGCCGGTCCGCGTAGTCCATCAGCTTGTCCATCAGCCTGCGCGCGTGTGTGTGCGTGTGTGTGCGTGTGCGTGTGCGTGTGCGTGTGCGGGAGTGTGTGTGTGTGTGTGTGTGTGTGTGTGTGTGTGTGTGTGTGTGTGTGTGTGTGTGTGTGTGTGTGTGTGTGTGTGTGTGTGTGTGTGTGTGGTTTTGCATCCCCCGCCGGCATGGGGCATGCATGGGCGCGGTGTCGGCTGCCCGCCGTGGCCCCCGCACCTCTCCGCTGTGGTGAAGCCGTGCCACGACTTGGCGAGCTGGCCGGTGGCCGGGTCGAGGAGGCCGATGTGGGGGAAGGTCGCGTCCTCCCGCAGGTAGTGTCGGCAGTACGTCGCCCCCTCCTCCGAGTCGAAGTAGCGCTGCCACAAGAGGAAGGACGAGCCGAGGACCGCACGCAGGCCCTCGTCGGTCCACGTGTCGGCGTTGAGCTGCTGCGAGGCGAACTCGGTCGGCGACTGGATGTTGACGAGCAGCCAGCGCGACTGCTGCCGCCCGGTCAGCCGCAGCTCCTCGAACGAGCCCACGAAGCAGACCTCCGTCGGCGGCCGGTAAATCTCGGACAGGTTGTTTGCGCGCTTCGGAAGGCCAACCATGGCGCCGTGGAAGCTCTCGTGGTCGCCCACCGCCCGCGCCGGCTCGTCCCGCCGCGGCGGCGGCGGTGGCGGGCTGAAGGCCGGCGAGGTGCGCCTCCCGCCCGTCCGCTCGTGCCAGGGGCAAGTACAGGTCCGTCTGATCCCGGCTGCTTCGGCGCGCTTTAGGATGTCTTGGCAGCGCGCGCGGTCATCGGGGTCCACGGGGGGCCACTCCTCGTCGTCGGAAGCCAGCGCCCACTCGTACGCCTTGTCGCCCTCCTCGTCGGCGAGGTTGGGGTCGGCGCCGTGGTGGAGGAGGAGCTCAAGGATCTCGTGATGCCCGGATCCGGCGGCGTGCATGAGGGGGGTGGTGTACCCGTCCGGGAAGAGTTGGGGAGCTCCTTCGTCGCCGCCCATCACCTTGGGAAAGTCCACCGGCGAGCCGTGAGTGAGCAGAATTTCCGCACTCGCGGTGTAGTTGTTCATGGCACACTCGAGGAGAGGCCAGAGGTCGGTCGTATCCAAGCCCATGTGGGATGCGGGACAGAAGTACGAGAGGAGCGTGGGCTGGCGGCCGAGCGCCGCCTCCCACTCGTCGCTCTGCAGAAAATTCTTCAATTCCTCCGGCTTTTGCACCAAATCCAGCACCTTTTTCGTTGCGTCCCAGTCGCTTTCGCTAATCGACCTGGACAGTTCGTCGAGGCCGAGCAGGTCCCGCAGCTCGAGTTGCGAGTAGCGACGGCGAGATGGGCTCTGCGGCGGCAGCCCCGGTACCTGGATACGCGGGCGCTGCTGCTCGGTCGCGCGTGAGAGCGTGCAAAGGAAGGAGCGAGGCTGCACCGGGATGGTTTCGCCCTCGTAGTACAGATCAAGAGCTCGATAAGCTGAGCCGCCGCCGCTCTCGAGAAGACGCTCGGCCTCGGCCTCCGTGCAGCCGATGACAGCTTGGATCGCTTCGACTTGACTGTCGACTGCCGACATCTGCCAGGGCGTGGCCCTACGAGCGCGGGCTCAAGCAATTTGCCTCAGCCTTCAGCGTGAGCCGATCAGAATTGAAATGGAATTCTTTTCAGTGCGGTGTTAGTGCCAGTCCCGACCAGTGTCGTGCGAGGGAGCTTTGTTGTAAAATTCTTTTCAGTGTATGTGGCTCTTACGGACATTCCCGTAGGTAGGTAGGAGGACTCAGCTGACAGGGTTTTAGGGGGGGTACCTCACGCATACCGCGCTGGTGTCCCAAGGTTGCACCTCGCCTCCATGGCGCCGAGATGAGAGGCGCAGAGACAGAAGGACGTGTGAAGAGAAGGGAAGAAAGGACGTGTGAAGAGAAGGGAAGAAAGACGTGTGAGGAGAAGGCGTGTCTCATGCGACCGCCATGAGAATATCCTGCTTCTTGGAAATTTTTTCTGGCCCGGTGTGCGTCCCCGGTAGTTTCACGCAAGTCCCGCGCGCTCCCAAAATGGAGCTCACGACGGGGCCGGAGCGCATTTTTAAGCTGTGCGTGGCCGATGAGTCAGCCAGGTTCCAGGCTGCCGGCACGATTCGCAGTGAGCTTGACGCGGCCGACGGTTTCATTCACCTCTCCGACCGCACGTCTGCGCCAGTGGTCGCCGGCCTGTTCTTCTCCACCGCGAAGGACCTCAGGCTCATCGAGCTGGCGTCGTCGAAGCTCGCACCGTTGTCGTGGGTAGTGGGCAAGATGGGCGATGCGGCGCCCACGCCAGCCGAGGGAGAGCTTGCGATACACTACCTCATTCCGGAGGGATGCGTGCACGTGTTCGGCGCTGGTGGCGTTCCGACGAGCGCCATCGTGCGAGAGGAGGCCGTGCCGCTCGGGGCGGACGGCAAGCACGTCTTTCCTGACTGGCTTTAGAGATTGGTATCTGTGGTCCGTGTTCTTCTTTCCTGAACCATCACTTCACCCGGAGATCACCGCTGTGCGGCGGCTCTGGCCGTTGTGGCCTTCGGCCGGTGTCTCTTAGAGTCGACAGCGCAATACACACAGGAGCTGTACAGGCGAATTTGATAGTTTGCTGACGAAATGGAAAGGCTATATGAGAGTGCTGTAGCCGTGGTCACTGCCCAGCACACTCCTCAGCTCCTCTCATGCTAAATGCAGCCGCCAGCTTGCCGCCGCCAGCCCGCCACAGGTCCGTGGACGCGTGGACCGCGCGTGCGGAGCCCGCTGGTGCTGCGCGGTCCTCTGAGGACCTATGGGAACACTTGCAAATCCACGTACCCGCGGCCGCGGGCGCTCGCTGCCATCAAGAATCACAAGGACTGGCACGCGCACCAGGAGCTCGTCAAGGCGCGGGATGTGCACGTCAAGAACAACCCGTCCCTCGGAGACAGCGCCGTCAACAACCGCGAAGCCGCGCGCTTCGTCTCCGCCTCAACGCCTTTCGCCGGCAAGGCCTTCGATGTCCGTGTCGACGGTACGTACGCCACCGCCCTCTCCTCCGACACCCTCCAAGACGAGCTCCAGCGAAAGCTCGGCCTTTGGCTCTCCGCGGCGCTTCCCACCCTTCGGTTCGCGCTCGAGCGGGGCATGCCAGTCGATTTCTTCGGCGACTACCTTTACAACAAGGCCCACCACCGGCGGCCCCACGACGGCGTCCTCGCCGCCTGGGCGGACGCGATGCGCGCCCCGGCCAACGCGCCGGTCGTGCACGGCGACAAGGAGAAACCAGAGCTCACCCGGCAGTACAACGAGGGGTACAAGGTCGACCTCGCGGAACCCCATGCGGGACCGGGAGGATGCGATGACGTGAATGAAATCAAGCTCTGGACGCCCCTCCTCAAGACCTCCTCGCCGGGCATTGGCAACGCCTCGAGTGGCGGCACGCCCGCCTCCGTTGGCCACTCCTACGCCTTCGGCAACACCGAAGAAAAGGCCCGCCGCCTGAACATGGGCTGCAAGGCGCGCGGGCAGCCCGGCCAACCCTTCGACCACAAGACCGGCCACGGCTACGTCAAGGCGCATCGCGGTTTCTACCACGACGCGATCTTTGTCAAGCGCAACAACTTCAACCTGCTGCTCCACGAGACGTTCGGCGGCGGCTTCTCGCCCACCGCCGTTCTCAAGCTGCGCCGCCTCGCGCGCAAAGTCGCGCGCGGCAGCGTTGACCGCACGGCCTACTCGCCCAAGTACTCGCTCTCTTTTATGTCCCACCATGCAGAGCGCATCTCTCTCTCTGTTGTGCGAGGCGTGAACCGCGCCATTCGCTCTCACCTGGCAACCCTGTCTGCACGTCTCGCGCGCGCGTGAACAGGGCTCCAGGCCCCAAATTACGTGTGAGTGTTAGAGTTGTTTGGTATTGCTAAAAATCTCTCTCAAACTATGGGAACACAAACTCTCTCTCTCTCTCTCTCTCTCTCTCTCTCTCTCTCTCTCTCCTATGTATGGGTGGAGGCGGGACAGGAGTGAAAGCACGCTTAGGCTCCTCGATCAAACCCCTATCCCGGTACTGCTCCAGGAGCAGATCGCGCACATCACCATCACGCATCAGTGAGAAAAAAGAAAGAAAACAGACAACCCAAGGGAGGGATGGGAGGACGGCACGCCGCCACCACACAGGGATTTTAAGGAGAGGAGTGTGGTGCTAGCGTGCTAGCCGTCGCCCACCCTCGGGCGTCTACCACTTCCTATCTCTCTTCGCAGTTTCTCACCAATTCTCGCAGCGACCTTCATGCCACCTCTCGTTCTTCTCACTCTCGTCCTCGTTCTCTCCCCTGCTGTTTCGCAAGGACCACATTAATGCACGCCGGGTTTTCTTTCTTTGCGAGCTCGATCCATGCTCTTGGCGATCGCTGCGTCCGCTCTTGCCCCGCGCCTCGCGCTGCGCGCTGCGCCCGGCGCGTCGCCGCATGCCGCCTCGTGCGTCCGCATGGCGGCGCCGGAGGAGTTTGATTACCTCGTCATCGGCGGCGGCTCCGGCGGCATCGCTTCTGCGCGGCGGGCGGCAGCGCACGGCGCCAGGGCGTGCGTGATCGAGCGCTCGCGGTTGAATACATGTCCAGCCGAAGAGGTCCCAGATAACAAGAAGGTGATGTTTAACGCGGCGACCGTCCTCGAGATGATCCACCAGTCGGAGGGCTACGGCATCTCGGTGAGAAGGGCACCTCCCGCACACCTCCGCACACCTCGGGCACTCGCCGGCACACCGGCCGCCCGACGGCAGCCGAGCCCGCGCGCCGGACGCCGCCAGGTGGGCGGGGCGAGCTTCGACATGAAGGCCATCAAGGCCAAGCGCGACGCGTACGTGACGCGCCTCAACGGCATCTACGCAAACAACTTGGCAAACTCGGACGTGACGTTTGTCGAGGGCGACGCTCGCTTCACCGGCCCAAAGACGGTGGCGGTCGGCGACCGCACTCTGACCGGCAAGGCAGTGCTCATCGCTGTGGGCGGCCGCCCCTCCGTCCCTGACATCCCTGGCGCAGCAGAGCTCGGCATCACTTCGGACGGCTTCTTCGAGCTCGACTCCGTCCCCGACCGCGTCGCCGTGATCGGGTCCGGCTACATCGCGGTCGAGCTCGCCGGGATCCTGCAGGTACAAAGAGATTCGGAGAGTCGGTCGGAGACTGGTCGAGATCCGGTCGAGATGCCATCTCCCCGTGATCTCCCCGCAGGTGCTCGGCTCCAAGGTCGACCTCTTCATTCGGGGCGCGACGCCGCTGCGCTCGATGGAGTCGGACGTGGTCGAGCGGCTGGTGGGGGAGATGGAGGCGGCGGGCATCACGATCGTGCGCGGCGAGGCGGAGGCGATCAGCGGCGACGCGGCCTCGAAGACGGTCGTTCTCAAAGACGGGAAGGGCGAGCACGGCGGGTACGGGCAGGTGCTGTTTGCGACGGGGCGTGAGCCGGTGCCGGCCCGCACCTCGGCCGCACCTCGGCTGCACCTCGGCCTGCAGTCTCGGCTGCACCTCGGCTGCACCTCAGCTTCACTTCGGCCGCACCTCGGCCGCACCTCGGCCGCACCTCGGCTGCACCTCGGCCGCACCTCGGCTTCAGGTGACGGGCTCCCTCGACCTGCCCGCTGCGGGCGTCGAGACGGCGCCGAGTGGGCACATCGTCGTCGACGCGGCGTCGCGCACGTCGAGCGAGGCTGAATTGCAGTGCTCAATCGAGGCACAACAGCGGAGAGGTGAACGAGTGCCCAGTTCTCGTCTAGGGCGTCTACGCGCTCGGAGACGTCATCGGCCGAATCGACCTCACGCCGACCGCCCTAGAAGCGGAACGCGGACGCTTGACTCCCAACTAGCGCTCGCTGTTTTACGTGTTTAGACGTACTCGGCCGCATTCTCCGCCGTATTCGTTGTCTCGTACCCACCCGTACTCACGCGGTGCTCTGAAGACTCTGCACGAGACCGCCCTCCCGCCCCGAGGCTGGCGTATTCAGCACGTAGGCCCACCGCCATCGCGGCGGGCCGGCTGCTGTCGGACCGGCTGTTTGGAGGCGCCTCGGAGGCGGACACGCTGATGGACTACGACTTTGTTCCGACCGTCGTGTTTTCGCACCCGCCGCTCGCGGTCTGCGGACTCACCGAGGCGAGATCTAGCCGAGATCTAGCCGAGATCTGGCCGAGATCTGGCCGAGATCTGGCCGAGATATAGCTCGCGGTCTGCGGGCTGACCGAGGCGGAGCCGATCGCGCGGCGCGGGCGCGACGAGAGATTTGGCGAGATTCGGCGAGATTCGGCGAGATTCGCGAGCAGGCGGAGGCGATCGCGCGGCACGGTCCGGACGCGGTGGCGGTGCACAAGTCGACCTGGGTCAACATGCTCTACTCGCGCGAGTTTTTGGTGGACGGGCAGCACATGCCCAAGACCTTCGCGAAGCTCGTCTGCGTGGGCCCGGAGCAGCGCGTGGTCGGGCTGCACATGATCGGCCTCCCTCGCCACCTGCGAGGCGCGGCCGCCCCGCTCTCCTCCGGGGTACGGCTGCCGTTTCCCCCTGTTTAGGCCTCGCCGTTGACGAGATCCTGCAGGGCTTCGCGCTGGCGATGAAGATGGGCGCGACCAAGGCGGACTTTGACTCTGTCGTCGCCATCCACCCCACCTCCTCCGAGGAGCTGGTTACCATCCCGCCGTGGCAGGCGCATCCAGTCACAGACTCCCCCGCGGAAGTCCTGTGCGCACTTGGCTCACCCTACGGCCGTGCGCAGGCAAAGTACTCTCTGCGGCCCGACGCGTACACGCCGTCGTACGAGGAGGAGCCGGTGCCCGCCAAGGCGCGCTGAAAGGGAGGTTGCGTTTCTCGCGCGGACGGCGGCACCGCGGTTCTGCCCGTTGCAGCCGTGCCGCGCGCACGGCGAGCACAACGCCCGCACACATTGGTCACTGTGCGAGGCAGGGACGATGTGACCGGGCAGTGGCACCAGGGGGGTGACACGCGCCCGGCAAAACACGCAACGATCTTGTGGTTGGTACGGCTTCAATACAACAGCTTGAGGCACACCGCAGCCAGAGCCGCAGACGGGAAGTTTGTGAGTTACTTTCCGGTCCGACTCTAAAATTCTGACATCGCACATCGGCGGTGGTGAGGCGGTGAGGCCCTCTTTTTTCAGTCTCTGCCCCTGCTGTCGCCCTCACCCCCCTCTCTCTCCCACGCGGCACAGTGCACAAACACAATTTTCGCTCTCATCACCCCGTCACGCCTTCACTTCCAGCTGCGGTAGCGGTCTCTTGCCAGCCTGCGGCAGCAGCACCCACCCCTCAGTCGGCGGCAGATCTGAGTCGCTCTTCGCGACGTAGACGCCGCCCCCGGAAGGCTCGTCTATCCACCACTGCCCGTCGCGGGTGTTGCGATAGATGTAGGCGCCGTTCTCGTGCAGGAACCAAGTTTTCTGCTGATCGGCCAGCGATCGCCAGCTCTCCGCTGTCGGCCATCGCATACTCTCACAGACGGCGGCGAAGCCTTTTGGAATCTCCGCGGTCGGGCTCTTGGCTACGAATGAGCCAACCACCGACGGTACGCCAGCCGCCACGATCCGCACCGAGGGCGCCACGGCATCGGGCTACGGGCTAGAGAGCCCTGATATGCGCGTCATCGAATCTTCGCCTCTCGGAACTGGCTCGGCCGTCAGAAAGAATTTCCAGTCTCTATTAGCTCCGAGTTCGATTGCCATACAGACATGGGTGCGAAACAACGACAAGACCAAGGCACGGGCAGAGGAACGAGAGAAGAATATAGGGTGGATAAAGCGCCTGTTCACGGCATGGAGGGTGAGCCACACCGAACGTACCGAGCGAAGAGCCGAGCGGAAGGAGGACGGGGAAGATGACTCCGAGGAGGACGAACCAGTGGAAATCCAGTTGTCAGATGTCACGATGCATCCGAAGGGGACCCCAGCGCCGGCATCATCCGTAGAGGCACGAGTGTTCGAAGAGAGAGTGGACCTGAGCAACAACATGACCTGTAGGCAAATGATCGGAGTGGGAGTCAGAAATGTGGTCCTTGCGCGAGGGGAGCTCGATAGACTCGAGGGGCCAGGATACGCCGCGAGGAGGACGGAGTTGCGCCGAAAGGCGAAAGAAGCCGCGAGAACAAGGGACCGGCAGGCGGCGGCGTCGCAGGACGAGGCAGAAGAGAACAACGCGACAGAGGAGGAAGTGTGACAAGGGAGAGAACGACGAGGGTGGGACGACCGCGAGGTGGCATGAAGGTTGCAGCGAGAATCGGCGAGAGACTGCGAAGAGAGATAGGAAGAGGCAGACTCCCTAGGGTGGGCGACGGCTAGCGCACCACACACCTCTCCTTAAAATCCCTGTGTGGTGGCGGCGTGCCGTCCTCCCATCCCTCCCTTGGGTTGTCTGTTTTCTTTCTTTCTTTCTTTAGAGGGGGCGACGGCTAGCGCACCACACACCTCTCCTTAAAATCCCTGTGTGGTGGCGGCGTGCCGTCCTCCCATCCCTCCCTTGGGTTGTCTGTTTTCTTTCTTTCTTTCTTTTAGAGGGGGCGCTCCGCTGCTAGGGGAAACCTGGAGCGCGGACTAACCCTCGGAGACCCGTGTTTACTTTACGGCCCTTCGCCTGCGAACGCGCACCCCCGGGGCTAGGGCTCTCTTGCCCGTAACCCGATCCCGATCATCCGGCCCGCTGGGTGCGCTTCTCAGCTCCTCGGCCCTGGATGTGAGGCTGATGACTGCACTCCAAGTGCTCCAAGTGCGTAGGACTCCGCGTACAAAGAAAGAATGGGTGAGAAACTGCGAAGAGAGATAGGAAGTGGTAGACGCCCGAGGGTGGGCGACGGCTAGCACCACACTCCTCTCCTTAAAATGGTAGTGATCTAATCACCCGAATACCACGTTCGGATCGCTCCTCATCGCAAACCCTGTCAGCAGTTCACCTACGCGCTACGGGTATGTTCGTAAGAGCTACATACACTGAAAATCCCTGTGTGGTGGCGGCGTGCCGTCCTCCCATCCCTCCCTTGGGTTGTCTGTTTTCTTTCTTTCTTTTCAAAGAAAGAATTCTACAAAAAAACTCCTCGTCCCAGTGTTGTGCAAAGAAAGAAAAACATCTAAATTGGTTTGACCAGTGCAAGGCCAAGCGAGTGCACGCCTTCCATCTGCAGCTCGGCGGCGCGGTTCCTGCCTAAGTAGAGTAGTGTAGGTGCGCCTGAAGCGCCCATTCTACCTGTAGCGCGGCTCGCTAGAGGTCGCCTCGGGGGTCTGTTAAACGAGTCGACAAACAGGGAACAGAGCAGCCGGAAGCAGGTATCCAGAGTCCATCCGCACAGAGAGAGACAAACCGCCCATCAGCATCACGATTGACAAAGGTCGACGTTGCGGCCGTCCCGCACATTTAAACGCGCGCAAAGGGCTCTTGGACTCCAGATAAAATCATGGTAGTAATCCTCATGCTGCCGGGGCCGATCTCGCCCCACCAATCACCGCACTGTCTTGTGGGCTGCGCCAAGATTCTTCAGCTGCGCGTTCGATACCTCGCCGCATCTCCAGCACTTCTGGGTGGCTTTGCCCGAGCTTCGCCTACAGACGAGCCAGCAAGGGTGTATGTACCTGTGGCGAGTGTGAAATTGAAAGTTGGTCTCCCGACGGCGAACGGGCTGCAACACGCTGATTGCTTCCTTTCCCTAAGTACTCGAGTAAGTGCCCGCCACCTAGAGCTCTACATGTATCGGCTTCGCGTCAATACCGGCGGAAATGTGGGATGTCTACCCCAGAAACACTCTACTCGGCAGCTGCGCTGCTCGCCGCGGAGCGGAGACGGCGCTCACAGAACCTGCGGGCGCGGCGTACCCAGCCCCGGAGGCGCTGCCCACGTCGGCTTTTCTTCTGCTCGTCGCCGGCGGCGGCGCCCTGCTGCTAAGACGGTCTCCAGAGCGAGGCGAGTTGCACCGCCGCCGTCGTTGCTGGGTGAAGAACCTCGCTGAGCAACGCCTGTCCGACTGTCAGGCGTGGTGCGGCCGCGGCGAGAGAGCCTTGCCCTCCACTCGCTCGGGTTCTGGACGATGCTGCGGCAAGCGCTGCTGCTGCTGCTGCTCGGGTTTGCTGTGCCACCGGCGCTCGCCTCGGAGGCTCTCGCTGGCGACCTGGCGGAGTGCCCCGGCGCCACTAATCCCATCGGCCTCGTGCTCGACTTCAAGACGGACGACACCAGCGACGATACCAACGTCTTGGGTGGGTTCCCAGGGGACATTGATACCCACTTCTACTCTCCGGTCGCCGCCATCGGGGCGTCCCAGAGCCAGGCCGACGTCGACGAGTGCAACCGCCGTGGCTGGCATCTCGAGGCGGTAGCGGTGGCGCTGCTACTCGCGGCGTGCCGCGGGCTGCTGCATGGGCAGCAGATCAAGAAGGGCCGCAGCCACGCAGCTCGCTCCGGGCATATGCTCGCCAACAACCGTGCTCCCCGAGATAGCATTGTGATCCTCTTCTTCTTCCCGCGGGGTGCTTCATCGGCGGTTTGGAGCACCACCGTCAATTGGACAGACGGAAGTCAGAGATGTTCGAACATGGCCGCTTGGCACGGGCCTGTCGCAACAAGCTTCACATTTCAAAACCCGAGCCAAGTCTCATCGGCAACTCTCACAGCAGGGGCACGGGGCTACCTGAGCAACGGAGGCTACAACCAAAGAGTCGGTCTTTCTGTGAACGATCAGGACATGGGCTTTTGTGGCAATAACGTAGGTTGCTTCCAGCACTGTACCGTTGGCGCACCAATCTTAAATGACGTCACACAGCATTGTGGGGCGGAGTACGAGACTTGCAGCGCGGTGAACAACAGGAATGTCTTGACTGAAGTTCAGACCGGCACACTCACTGTAGGCATTTGCGGAGAAAGCCAACCCTGGTGCAATACCAACAGTCCAACGGGAGGGGCTTGGGGAGCAGCGGTCCAGTACACTTTGACTTTCCAATGCAATGCAGGATATGCTGCAACGGCCAACTCGGGTTGCCAGCCCCAGCGCTCACCACCGATCAGTTGTTCAGCGCCCTTTCCGCCGATGTCTTCAAACTTATGTCAACGAAACAATTGTTCAGGCTGTGCCTTGTGGAGTTCAGGGGGCGAAGAGTGCGTACCAACAGAGAAACTTTCTGATGAGGCGCACTGCTTGGCTTACGCATGGACACCTCACTATGAATACAGTTGCTGGTGCGGTTCACCGTCTCCAGAGCCGTCGCCGTCTCCAGAGCCGTCGCCGTCTCCGGAGCCGTCGCCGTCTCCAGAGCCGCCCCTGTCTGTGTGGGAGTTACGGTCCAATGGAACCTGTGCTGTAAGCGATCAACCATCGGATTATGTTACGTGCTGCCATGCAATGAGGTCGCTGGGTTTGGGGAAGCCAACGCAAGACTTTTACACAGGACCAAATGCACACCCAAAATGCAATGTGCACGGCGTATTGTCAAATGGACACGCACGGCTTCTGTATTTTAACCGGACGGACAACGTTGCAACCACCTGTGATGCCAATTGGAACCAATGCGTCTGTAAGGTACCGTCGCCGCCGTCGGCCTCGCCCTCGCCGTCTCCAGAGCCGTCGCCGTCTCCACCGCCGCCCCCGCCGCCCCCATCGCCACCCCTCCCATCGCCCCTCCCATCGCCTCTAGCGGGTCCACTTTCGCTAAGCAAGCCGCGAATGTCGGCGGGCTCTACTGCTTTCGCCTGGCAGGTGCACACCCGCCCCCCCGCTCCATATGCAGCGTCCGATACCATGTGTGTGTCACTCACCTCGGCTCGTGCTTGTAGTTCTTGGCCAAGGTGACCGACGGCAAAAGCAAGACTTTTGGCAAGAGCAAGAAGCAGACCAGCCCGTGGTTCTCCGCCAAGGCCGCCCAACGTTTCTTGCCCTGCCGCCGTGCCCCCTTCTCGTGGCCATTACAGTTCACCGTTGCGACGCCATAGGTCACGACGGAGAATCAGCAGCCCATCAGCTCCGTGACCGTCACCCCGGATACCAAGAACAAGCCTTCCAAGGCGAAGCAGTATCTCAAAGGCTTCGAGATCTGGGTCGGCAAGAAGGCTGGACAAAAGGCGGTGAAGTGCGGCGGACCATTCGCCTGGTCAAAAATCAAGAAGGGGCCAGTCACGGCGCCGTGCGACGCTGCCAAGTCCAAGCGCGTCTGCCACCCTTCCCACCGCCACACCTCAATCCCGACTAGTTCCCGTGACGATGGGAAGCAAGCCCCCCCCCCCCCCACCAGGCACCGCTACGTGACTGTCATTCTCCCCGGCAAGAAGAAAACGCTGGCGTTTGGCGAGATAGAGGTGCGGTAGTTGGGAGGTCTAGACTGCTTTTACGTCCGAGAAGAAAAAACGCTGACAGAACACAACTCAGAAACCTACGCGCGCCGGCGGCGCAAATTCGGACCCATGTCGCAAGTGAGTTGTGAGGCGTTGGTCGCGTGATCTCTCACCGCGATCAGGCACTAGAAGCGCGCCAAGCGGATGTTGAACGAGCGTTTGAGTAAGTCACTGGCGGCGCCTTGCTCGCCCCTGTCCTGCAGCAGCCGCCCGAGGTTGTATAGCGACTTTGCTACCAACAAGTGCTCAGGGCCAAGAGTCTCCCTGATCTCGAGCGCGCGACGGAGGGCAACCTCCGCGCCAGCGCGCCAGTGTAGTCACCGAGGCGTTGGAGCAAGCGGCCTAGGCCTAGGCCCGAACCGGTTGCCGGCGCCTGCCGCATGATGGGTCTGACCTTCTGCTTCCCCCCCTCGTCTTGCGCATCGCGCAAGCCGCAACCACCAACCTCAATGAACCTCAACTGCTCAAGGCCTGCTGCACGATAGCACGAACATGGTCTCAGTCTCGTGCGTCGTGGCGGGTCCGCTGTGGGGGCCGAGAGTTTCAGCGAGACAATTGCAGCCTGACCCTGAGCCCGAGGTGCGAGGACGAGGCTCCACACGAGGCGTAGAGGGTACCGTACGGGGTGTGGACCCTGAGAGTTGACCTGGGGTTGTGCGCTGGGCCCTCCTGCTCGGCTCCAGCCAGTAGACAAGTCTTGTCATCAACAGAGTAGAAGGATCTGACCTCGGGGCCGATGTGAACAAGCGCTGGTAGCGTGGTTTAACCTCACACCCATGGTCTCACAGTGTGCCGGCAGTCGCCGAGCAGTGTCGCTCACACAAGCCGCAGCACAAGTGACTGAGGGCCAGTGAGGGCGAGCCCATCGCTGTGACAGCTGTGGCAGCCGCACAGTAGGCTGTGTCAACTGTGCAGAGCGTGTGAGCAGCCGAGGAGCTGCTCTCCAGGCTTCTGACGCAAAGAGCTGCATGCCACCGAAAGCGCTGTCCCTATCTTTCTCACTCTCTCTCACCAAGCCCCCCCCCGGAAGCCCGCGATTCAATGCACGCGCGTGCGACACTCACCCGGCCTTGAAAAAGTAGGGGCGCGCAACGATCCGCGGCCAGCACGCCCGAGGCTCGGACGCCCTCTCGCCGCGTCCACCGCCCACGACAGCCCCAGGGCGCGCTTACGAGAGGTTGATGGCGCGCACAAAGAGGCCGGAGACGGCGCGGTTGTACGCGGCCGGGTTCTGGTAAAAGATGCAGTTGACGGCGCACTTGTTGACGTGGTCGTCGAGCGCCTACTCACAGCGCTCTGCCCCCCCTCCTCACCCCGGGCGTGCTCTCTTCTCCTTTGGTTGCTGCGGCCGTTTGAGCGCGTCCAGTCCGCATGCGCAGAGCGGCGGCAGCGGGCGGCGCCGCTGCGCCGCCTGCGCGGCGGCGTTTGTGAATGGGTGAGAGGCGGCGGCGCGGGGTGGAGAGGGGGGGTGGGAGAGAGGGACGGAGAGGGAGAGGGAGAGGGAGAGGGAGAGGGAGAGGGAGAGGGAGAGGGAGAGGGAGGGGAGGGGAGGGGGACAGAGCCGATCTCGCCTCGTTGCGCAGCTGGGCGAGCCTGCCCGCCGCGTACCGCTCCATCGTCACCGCCTTGTGCGCCTGCGGTGTGGAGCACGGCAAGGCTGGGGGAGACGGGCTTGTGCAGAGTCGTCAGACCACCGCGCGGCTACGAGAGAGACGGGTACAGGGGCATGTACGGCCGCAGTCTGCTGCAAATGTCCTCTCGCGTGCTCGTTGGGCGAGGGCTGTTTCTCTTCTTCTAGGCGTGCGCGCCCTCGTGCGATCCCGCTCCTCCTCGCGCGCGCGGATCGACGCCAGCGCCTCGCTCCGCCTCGCCTGCAGGACGGGGCACGTCGCCATGGACGGTGAGGTGCTTTGGCGGCGCATACGCCCTCCCTCCCCCCCCCCCGCCCCCCCTCCCCCACCGGGCACAATGCCTCCTCCTCCTCCTCCTCCTCCTCCTTCTAGGAGGGCTTGCCTCTGCCCGCCGCGCCTCCTCTGTCTCGGCCTGCTGGCGCTCGCGCTCGGCGGTGGCGGCCGCGTCGAGGCCGGTCGCCTGCGCCGCCGCGAGCTTTTCCCGCCGACACGCCCGCTCCTGCGTGGCGTGGAGCACCTCAGGGTGAGGGCGGGGAGTACGGCAGCGTGCCGTGTCAGCACGGCATCGCGCTGCGGAGAAGTGTCGAGGGAGTGTCGTGCGAGTGTCGTGGGAGTGTCGAGGAAGTGTCGTGGGAGTGCCTCGCGGTGCATGTGTACGGAGTGCATGTGTACGGAGTGCATGAGGGAGCAGGCAGTGTCTAGGAAGTGTCTAGGAAGTGTCTAGGAAGTGTCTAGGAAGTGTCTAGGAGGGAGCAGGCAGTGGTTCGCTCCTCGTCGAGCCGCCGGCCCCTCGCCGCCTAGAGAGAGGTGGCGAAGAGCAGTCTGGCCCCGGGCTGGACAGCGGCGCGGTAGGGGCGGAGGCTGCCTGCCGCTCAGACGCCGCCCACTCGGCCCGCACCTGCGGTGAGGTAGGGAATGCTGAGAGGCGAAGAATAGTCAGGCAGGAAGGTCGAGAACAGTCAGGCAGGATGGTCGAGAGGCGAGGAATAGTCACGGAGTTGGCTAGGTAGAGAGGTGAAGACACAGTCTTGCCAGCGACTGGACACCAGGCGGTAAGGGTGTGGATGGAGCAGCGCGCTCTCCGTGTTCGGAGCCTCGCAGGAGTACACAGAAGGAGCACACCGACTGCAGTACAGTGTAGCTGCAGGGCGTGTGCACGGTTTGCGGACAGCGGACGGCGAGGGTTTGGGCGCATCTAAGGGAGAGCGCCGCAGCCCGCGCCGCAGCGCCGGCGGCGACGCCGGTCCGCGTGTCGTGCGCGCGCGAGTAGAAGGGACGAGCGCCTCCGGCGGAGGGCGGCGGTGTCGCGGCCGCCTCCACTCGCTGCCGGAGCGACGAGTCAAAGTGCTCGCGCTGAGTACCTGACCGGTGACGCGAGGGCGGAGATCTCTGAGGCAGGGAGCAGTGCAAGACTGCGAGAGGGCAAGAGAGGCAGGCGGAGAGAGGCTGAGCAACCTGCCGCACGGAGGCGGCGCTCGAGGCGGTCCCGCTCGAGGGCGGCCGCCTCGGAGGCTGCGGGTGCGCCGAGGTCCGCTTTCTCGGCAGCGAACCCAGACGACTGCGTACCAGGAGTGAGGTTGAGGATCATCGTGTTCTGTCCGCCAACCTGCCACCGGCTCGGGCTGGGCGGCAGTGCTCGGATGTTTTTCTTATTTCCCGGGCAGTTCTAATCTTTCATCACACAGCAAAACTACGAGCATGGTAACGGGGGGTAGTTACGGGCCCTCAAGCTCGTAGGTCCGACCTCGTAGGACCTACGAGCTCGAAGCTGGTAAACTACCCTTGTAACTAGCCTGGTTACGACCCGGCGCAGCAAAATGCGGCTTTAAACAAACGCGAGAGGCTCTTCAAAAACCCATTCTAAAGCAACAACACACACGGACGAATCAAAAGAGTGCGCTCCTGCGCCTGCCCAACTACGAGCCGTGCTACGAGCTCCTCGTAAACCGGTGGGATGGCCAGCAGCAAAACTGCTCGGCAGGTTAGCGCACAACACATCTCGGCGCATCTCGGCTCATCTCGGTTCATCTCGACTGATCTCGGCTCATCTCGGGCCATCTCGGGCCATCTCAGCTCATCTCGGGCCGCGGCGGCGGGGAGGGCGGCGACGGCGAGGGCGGCGGCAGCCAGGGTGGCGGCAAGGCAGCGACGGCGGAAGCAATGGCGGCGGCGGCGGCGGCGGCGGCGCGAGGGTGGCGGCGGTGGCGGCGAGGGCGTGGCGACTCGGGTCACGGGAGGAGCGACGGGGCTGGTTGACGGCCGCCGGCGACCTACCACGGCGCCGCACGCCGCAGAGACGCTGCCGAGAGCCACCGCCGGCTGCGCAGCGACCGCCGCCGCGCGGCTCGTGGCGGTGGACCTAGCATCGCCGCTCGGCGCGGGCCTATATACTCGACCGAGACTCGGGTCACGGCCGGGAGAGCGACGGACGGCCGCCGGCGACCTACCACGGCGCCGCACGCCGCAGAGACGCCGCCGAGAGACGCCGCCGGCTGCGCAGCGACTGCCGCCGCGCGGCTCGTGGCTGTGGACCCAGCTTGCCGCTCGGCGCCGCCTATATATTCGACCGAGACTCGGGTCACGGCCGGGAGAGCGACGGGGCTGGTAGACGGCCGCCGGCGACCTACCACGGCGCCGCACGCCGCAGAGACGCTGCCGAGAGCCACCGCCGGCTGCGCAGCGACCGCCGCCGCGCGGCTCGTGGCGGTGGACCTAGCATCGCCGCTCGGCGCGGGCCTATATACTCGACCGAGACTCGGGTCACGGCCGGGAGAGCGACGGACGGCCGCCGGCGACCTACCACGGCGCCGCACGCCGCAGAGACGCCGCCGAGAGACGCCGCCGGCTGCGCAGCGACTGCCGCCGCGCGGCTCGCGGCGGTGGACCTAGCATCGCCGCTCGGCGCGGGCCTATATACTCGACCGAGGCTCGGGTCACGGCCGGGAGAGCGACGGGGCTCTGGTTGATGGCCGCCGGCGACCTACCACGGCGCCGCACGCCGCAGAGACGCCGCCGAGAGACGCCGCCGGCTGCGTCGCGACACCTGAGCCCGCGCGCCGCGTGCGGGCGAGGGGAGCGGCGACTGGGCGGCGGGCGACGAGCCGCAGCAGCTGCGCCTAAAAATGAGGTGGCGGCGGGACCTAGAGCGGCTTCAGGCCCGCGGGGGCGATGCGCGTGTGTGAGGGGTCGGGCGCCTCCCCGGTGTCGCCCGGGCGCCATCTCGGACTCGGCGAGCAGCTTCTCGGCGGCGCCAAGCGGGGTGGAGCTGCGAGACGGGCGGCGGGAGCGGGTGTCGGCCCGTACTACATCGCCTTCGTCGCCGGCTCGGGTGTATACAGGGCCGAGGGGGCGATGCGCGTGTGTGAGGGGTCGGGCGCCTCCCCGGTGTCGCCCGAGCGCCGTCTCGGACTCGGCGTCCAGCTTCTTGACGAGCAGCAGCATGAGCCTTCCCCCCATGCAGCTTTCTAGCAGCTCTCTCCTATGACTGCAGAGCGCACGCGGAGCGCATAGACCAGTACTGCATTATGCTCACCGTCTCGTTCTTAAAGTTCGACCGCTCCGCTCCCAGTTTGATCACCTTGTTGAAGCCCTCGAAGCCAAAGCACCAGTAGCCGCGGGGCGGTCCATAGCGCCATATGTCAGTCGCGAGGTGGGACAGGAAGTGGTGCTTCGGCCGCTTCAATCCATTGTACTCGGGCACGGCGTCGAAAAGGGCAGAGTGCTCGAGGACGAGGTCATCGATACGCTCGATGTCGCTCAACGTCAGAGAAAACTGGACCACGATCGCGAAGAGCTCAACGAGACATAGCCAGCTCCGCCAAGCTGGGTGCGATCGCATCGTCTCGTCGAGCAGCGGGTTGAGGATCGCGCCGCTTCGCACCGGGGGGAGGGGAGTGGCTCACGTCACCTCTCGCGGCGACGAGCTACGCGAGCTACGCGAGCTACGCGAGCTACGCGAGCTACGCGAGCTACGCGAGCTACGCGAGCTAGTTGCCTGTGAAGGGTGAAGTGCATTGTCTGCGACCCGCTCATGCGGAGGACGCTCTCCGACTTCGGAGTGCCGCCGACATTGCACTCGAGGATGTTCTTGCGAATCGCAGGAACGCGCACGTCGGGCGGGAAGTGGGAGTAGGCAGCGATGGCCTTGTTTACCAGCTCCAAGCGAAGTCCCAGCTTCCCCAAAACGCAAAGGAGCCACGCGCACTCCGACCGCAAGAGGCCGTCTGGGAAGAGATGCAGCACATCCTGCGGCGCGATGTCGGACGGCGAGATGTGCGGCACATACTCGGGGTCGAGCGCAAAGTATAGCTTGTTGACGCCGTGCGCTTTCATCTCCCGCTCGAGCGCGGAGGCAGTGAGGGCTGGCCCAGTAGCGCGGCCGCCGCCGCCGCCACCGTTGGCACCGCAATCGCCCGCACTCTCGTTGCTACCGTCGCCACGGCGTGTTTGGCTTCATCACGGGACTCTCTGCTTGGCGCGCGTCGCGTGGGCCTCGTCGACATCCTCCCACCGCTTTTGCACCCAGCCGCGCCCGCCTGCAGGTACACCGCCTTTGCTGAACTTATCAACGAGGAGTACGGTGGCCACATTCTGCCAGGGCTCAAGCCGCTCTGTGGTGCGCCGGCGAGCAAAGGGAAGGGCGGCGGCATGACCACGAGCAGCGTGTCGGCTTGAGTGTGCTGCTTGGGTCGAAGAGCGAAGTGGGCGCGAAGTGGTCCTCAATATACCCCTTGTTGGAGCTTGGAGTGTAAACCCGAACCCCACATTTCGACTGTTGCCTGACTCTCATGGATAGCACGCCCAAACGAGGGGACTTAACCGAAGCAAGCCTGTCTCTCAAAGGAGGCGAAACACAGACCAACGATTGGGACACTAAGAAAAAACACGCGAAACTACAATCGCGGAGAATAGGGGGAGGCAAAACAGCACACCCCTGTCTCTCAAGGATCGAGCGAAAGAATCACACCAACTAAATTATGTACAATCGGACTATCGAGGGGAAAGGGGGCGCTGGCTTTGATCGAGGGGAAAGGGGGCGCCGCTCTAGGCTCTCCCAGTCCTGTTGCGCGTCGCGTCCGACAAGGCGAGCACCAAAGACCCTGCGGATTAAGCACGGAAAATTATCGTACCGCAGTGCGAGTGATGGATGGACCTGTTGCGTTACCTGAAGTGCCTCGCCACCGAGCAGATGCCTCTTGAGGCGGACGCGTCCAAGGTCCAAGCTCGACGATGGGACCTGTTCTTGCACCTTCTTCATGCTGAGCGCTGACTTTGTGCGCCAGTTTCCCGGCAACAGTCTGCCATTCTACCAGGAGATACGTGACAAGTTCACCACCGGAGAGCCGCTCGTCGAAGTTGCGCTCAACTACGCCGATGTGGTGAAGGGCTCCCACATCGACGACCCTGGCGGTCTCGCACCGCTGGATGCAGCCGGACGATCCGGACCCCGACGGCGAGCAGCTCAAGGCGCTCCAGGGCTTCCTCAACTCGCCCGACGGCCAGAAGATTGAGCGCGTCTGGATCGACTCGGCCTGCATGCCACAGGACCTCCCCAAGGGCTCGCGCAGCGCAGAGGACGCGGCCGCCTTCAAGAGGATGCTGAAGGAGGTGAACCGTCTCTACCTCGGCACCACTGTTCTGATCCTCCTCGACCTGTCGTACGTGTCGCGCTTTTGGACCCAGTTTGAGTCGTGGATGTCCATGCAGTACGCGACGCCTGACGGCCTCAAGCCGGCGGTGGGCACCAAGAACGAGCGGCACCACATCGTTTGCATCCAGAACGCCGCCTCGCAGGCCACGCTCTACACCACGGCACTGGTCGACAATTGGGCGGACCAGACGCCGCACGGCAGCAGGCGCACGCCTTCCTCTCCAAGCCCGACGTCACCGTGACTAACCAGAGCGACAAGGAGGCGCAGCTGTGCCAAAGATCAAGGCGCTCGACGCGACAGTGCAGGGTGCGTTTGGTGAAGTTAGCGCAGCAGCTGGAGGACGAGCTGACGGCGAGCAAGGGGTTGGCAAGGCGGCGGCTGCGCACGCTGAGGCGGAGCTGACCCCGTGGGAGACCCTTAATGAGCGAAGGCGGGCGAGGGGAACCGAAGTTTCTTAGTTTGGCGACTTCGATTTTTGCGCAGCGGCGCCGCCAGGCGCCCACCCCGGCGGTGAGCTCCTTTGGCTCGGCGCGGGCGCGGGGGCGCGAAGAAAAGAAATTTCCGTCGCCGGTCCCAGGCGCTCGGTGAAGGCCGCGAAAAATTAGAGCCCGCGAAATCGCTGCTGCGTCAGGACGCGAGTACCTCGCGAGAAGCCGTTCAAGCCCGGCCATCCTCACCCCCCCAAGCAGCTGCGGCCGCAATTTCAGCCGGTCCCGTGACCGCCCCGACCCGGCAGGCGCACGTTTGAGCAAGATCGTCCTGCAGCGCACCGAGAAGGGGCCGGTCGCGCGCAGCGCCACGCCGCAGGCGTCCGCCGGAGGCCCGCCGGAGGCTGTATGCGGCGGCCACTTCCCCTCGGTCTTTCGCCGCGCTCCGGCCGCACCTTGGCTCCTGGCCGTCTCTTCCGAGCGGCTTTGCGCGCCCCCATCATTCCCCTGACAGCAGCGCCTCACGGCGTGGGCTGCGAGGTCACTCGGGGTGACCCAGGGGGCGGCGGGGGAGCACTCTTCCGCCGGAGTATCGACGGTCTTCCCGCTACTCGCTCGTAGCCCACCACCTTCCCGGCAGCCCCACCCGCTCGGTTTGTCCTCACTTCTCCCCCCCCCCCCCCCTTTCAGGCGAGGCCCTGGCCACCAAACTCGCGCTCGTCGCTCCGGGAACGGGCAGCAGCGCGACGCTTTTCGAGAGCGAGCGGCGGCGGCGGCTCAGCACCAACCTTTGCAACGCAGGGGCTGGCTGCGTGGGCCCCCCCCACCGGACTCCGTCGGGCTCGCGTCTCCCTACCTCTCGCGGGAGCTGAGGGGAGCGCAGTGTGTGTGTGCGTCTGTGTCTGTGTCTGTGTCTGTGTCCCTGTCGTGTCGTGTGTGTCGTGTGTAACTCTCGCACTGGCCACTGCTCTATCTTAGCTCTCGCCACAGGCTCTCACAGCGCCTCGCCCTCGCCCCTCGGGGCCCTCCCCGCCCGCACGCTCGACACACGACAGAACCCGGACGACGTGCGTTTTTGCTTCTCTACAAAACACGCACACCCACGCCCGCCCCAGTGAGCGGACCCAGCGCCATCGAGAAGAAAGACTTTGGCGAGCCAACGCTAGGCCGGTCGCTCCCCCGTCTTTGGGCCCTGTTGAGTCGTTCCGGAAGTTGAAGTTGGCGCATCACAAAGAACCCAAATCCCTGCGCGAGTTGCGGATACACCCTGGTCCCCCAGGTGTGAACGTCACGTGTGAACAGTCTCAGTAGCCACTGTGAGTCTCCCGTAACAGCCGTAGTGCCTGTGAGTAGCGGGGGAGCGAGTAGATAGCCGAACGGGGGTTTTTCCCCGACCTCCCCGAGGTCGGCCTGCGACCTCCGAGAGGTCTTGCGCCGCTGCACCCGCCGGGTTTTGCGAGCCCGGAAACGCTGAAAAGTAGGCTAGTAAGCGGGTGTTCTGTGTGGCTTGAGTAACGATCAAAGTTCTAAAACCGCCCGGAGGTGCTGTCACTCCGTAGAACGAACTAAGTAAACCTCACCGAGGTCGCCACTCAACCTCCCGGAGGTCATGGCAGAGCGTCGGGCGCCATGCGCCCGCTCGCCAGGGCCCGGCCCGGGGAGTGGCAGTCGCTCTTCTTGCGACCTGCGTCAAAGGCTGCAGAACACGCTGCATATCGCCGGTTCACGGGCCCAAGGCGATGGTTCACGCCTCGGGTCCGGCGGCAGCTCACGCCCTGCACAAGGTAAACTCCCAGTTCCGCAGATTGGTAGCGGCGGCGGGGGAAAGACTGCAACCAGCCCTTCCCAGCCCAAAACCTTGGCTTCCAGCCTTCCCAAACCCAACCGTTCAGTTGTTGGGTCAAGGGGCGCAGAACCCCCCAAAGTCAACCGTTCAGTAGTTCGACCACAAGGGGGAAATTTTTCCCAAGTCGACCCTTCTGAGGTCGCGTCGGAAAAGGGCAAAGTTGAGCTCTCAGCGGTTGCACCAGAGGTTGCAAACGGCAAAGTTGAGCACTCAGCGGTTGCATCAACGGTTGCATCAACGATCCCGTCCAAACTTAACCCAATAAAGGACGCAAGTTCGATATCATACTCTGCCGACCCGACGGCCGCTTCGGCAGCAGAGATGGGCGGCCAGACTGGAGAGGGCTGGATGTGCCAGAAGGCAGCGCAGCTCCTCGCTCCAGCGTCGGAGGCAATGCAGCTGGCCAAGGGTCTCATTGTCGGGAAGGTGCACGGCGAGCCTGTCGACACAACCGCCTGGTCGACTCTCTCCGAGCTTTCAAGCGGGTACGGTGCGAGGGGCTTCATGGGGATCAACTTTCTGAACCGATTCTTCACTGCGTCCAAAGTTGGCCGTGGGCATGGCAACCCCACAGGCATGGTGCTGAACGAGGCGTACAAGGACCTCTCGCTCATGCTCATCCCCAATGACGGCCAGGCCGAGGTCTCCTCTTTTGGCACCATGCTCGAGCTGGCCACTTCCACCAAGCAGCCTGACAACTGGATCAGCTGCCAGTCGCCCGCCTTCCGCTACGTACTCACTAGCGGCAACCTCCTGGACGGCACCAACCTCGCCCAAGTCATGAAGCAGCCGCCCGCTGACAAGATCCTGCCCGACCAATCGCCAATCGGCCTCGCCCGCATTGCAGTCTGCAAGGACTTCCTGCTGAGCGGCGGACACGAGTGCCCCAAGATTGGGTGTGATGAAGAGATTGACTGCCACCAGTACCTGGTGACCTCCATCCGGCTGCTCAACCTCAACCCTTCGGCAGTTGGGCTCCCATTCAAGCTCAAGACGCCGGACGGCAACTCCATCACCATCAAGAACGAGGCGGAGTACACCGCCATGACCGAGGCCACGGTCATGATGCTCATCACGATGAGTGTGCAGCACAACTTGACGGCGCTGTGCTGCGACGACGAGGCTGCTCGCAAGGAGATCATGCACTCGCCCGCCATCCATGCTGTCCGGAAGTACGGGTTCATGCCGGACGTGCTCAAGCTCAAGAAGTTCACGCTCGACGCCATCTCCCAGGATGATGCGCTGCTCAACATCACCATCGATGTCTCCGCAGACGGGTTCCCACTTGTAGCTGGTGGCAACTTCCTGGCCGAGCTCTGGCCCCGCCTGCTTAGCTCGCGACTCCACCTCTCCAAGATCGGCCCAAAGTACCTTTCAAGTGTGCGATCGGTGTGGTTGAGTACCTCGCTAAAACCAGTTCGAAGGCCCTTGTCTACCGACGTGACCTCACGGGCGAGCTGGACGACCATATTGTCGAACACACCGAATTAACCAAGGTCGAAGTCAACCGATTCACCCCCAAGATCTTCCCTGACGCTTCGCATGGGGGTGAGAAGCCACAGGCTGGATACATGATCTTCCATGGCGAGGACCTAATCAGCTTCCACTCGGGACGACTCCGAACTACCCCTCTCTCGAGCACGCAAGGGGAGTACGATATCGCGACCAAGGCAGTCCAAACGGGACTAGCTCTCTCTGACACCATTACTTTCGCACTCGAAGACCTACCGGACTTCCTGGCGAAGCACTCGAAGGATGAGCTGGGTCTCCCCATGCCGGTCTACTGCGACAACAAGTCGGCCTGCCTCCTATCCGAGGGGAATACCTCTTCCAAGAGGATGCGGCACGTCGCAACCAAGATTGCCTTCCTCCGGGAGCAAATTAAGGATGACAAGCGCGTACACATGTACCACATCCGCACCCAAGGCCAACTGGCGGACATCATGACCAAGCCGCTGGTGGCAAGTGTCTTCCATCCGCTCGTCGCTTTCGCCCTCGGGTAGTTAGCTGGGGGACACTGGTGATCCCCAAACGGGCACTAGCAGCACCAACAGCCGCGGCATGTCGGCGCTGAGGGGGTGATCTGCGCGAGTTGCGGATACACCCTGGTCCCCCAGGTGTGAACGTCACGTGTGAACAGTCTCAGTAGCCACTGTGAGTCTCCCGTGACAGCCGTAGTGCCTGTGAGTAGCGGGGGAGCGAGTAGATAGCCGAACGGGGGTTTTTCCCCGACCTCCCCGAGGTCGGCCTGCGACCTCCGAGAGGTCTTGCGCCGCTGCACCCGCCGGGTTTTGCGAGCCCGGAAACGCTGAAAAGTAGGCTAGTAAGCGGGTGTTCTGTGTGGCTTGAGTAACGATCAAAGTTCTAAAACCGCCCGGAGGTGCTGTCACTCCGTAGAACGAACTAAGTAAACCTCACCGAGGTCGCCACTCAACCTCCCGGAGGTCATGGCAGAGCGTCGGGCGCCATGCGCCCGCTCGCCAGGGCCCGGCCCGGGGAGTGGCAGTCGCTCTTCTTGCGACCTGCGTCAAAGGCTGCAGAACACGCTGCATATCGCCGGTTCACGGGCCCAAGGCGATGGTTCACGCCTCGGGTCCGGCGGCAGCTCACGCCCTGCACAAGGTAAACTCCCAGTTCCGCAGAATCCAACCCTGCCAACCGAGCAAGCCCATGTGGGACGCGAGGTCTTGCTCCACCTTCTCGGCGCTCGCGTCGCCCAACCTGAGAGCCTCATCCGCCATGCCGGGGCACATCTTGACCGGAGCCGGTCACATGTCCATCGTGCCCAAGACGGGGCACGGTCGACTCGACCGCGGCCGATGGCACCGGCCCAACGGCCGACCAAGATTTTACGCCTCCGAACGCCGGGCCGGTGAGGTGGCGGGTCGGGCGACACGGAAAATCGGTGGCTGACAACGACTTTTTGAGGCCATCGGTTTGAGGTCTGCAGACATTTTCTGGATGATCTCGCATTTCCCGAGGCGTAATCGCAGATCCAGACGGCCCAGCAGGTGGGCGCTGCAGGCGAGCCGCCTCACATCCTTCGCCCCCCCCGTCGCTCACGCTGCCTCTGAAGCACCGGACCACCCCCCCCGCGCCCAGGCGGCCTAGCTGCCGCGGGCTCCACCCACGCGGGCCACCATCAGCGCCGCCCGACGGCTCAGAACCTCTCTCTTTAGGTCCCACAAAGGCGGCGAGCGAGCGGCGAGGCAGATGAATCGAGCTCTGGACGCATGCCGCGAGAGCTGTGAGGGTCGCAGCTCGGCCTCCATCTTGCCCGGTAGTGGCGCGTCGGCTTGCCGGCTCACGGGGGTCACTGCCCCTAGGTGCCGCCTCACCTCGCCTCTATGCACCCTTCACCCTCTAGCGCCTCACCCTGCCCGGTGCCGTGGTAGTGGCGATGTCAGCCATGCTGGACCGGCGGCAGCGAGGCCGACGGGCGTGGCTGCGGCGACAACGGCGGCTTGGCCCGTGACGGCGACGGCGCTGACGGCAGAGCAGCTGCGGCCGGCACGGGCGGGTGCGGCCGAGCAGCGCGGCGCTCACAGCAGGCGGCCGGCGTGGCGGCGGCGACGGCGCCGCACGAGGAAGCGGTGGCGCAGCCGCGCATGACAGGTCCGGCGCGTGTCGAGCAGCGAGGTGGCGCGCCGCGCTGCCGACGCGCCCCCAGGCCGGAGGCGGCCGCCGCGTGCCGAGCCGCCGGCTGTTGGTGCTTACAGTCTGCGGCGGCGGCGCCGCCGCCGCCGTGGAGCGAGGCAGCGGCGGCGGCGGCGGCGGCGGCGGCGGCGGCGGGGGATGCGGCGGCTGCACGTTGTGCCTCGAGGCGTCGCTCGCGGCGCTGGTGCGGCGCGTGGTTGGCTGACGAGGTTGCGCGCGCACGGCGCTCGAGGGTGTAGTCACGTCCCTCGGCTCTCGCCACCGCTGTCGCCGCGCGCTCCGCGTTCGTTGTCGCCGGCGCTGCCCGCCTCGAGCCACTGCGGCCACTGCCGCGCGACGTTGCGCCGCGCCACGCTGGCCGTCGCTCTCTCGACGTTGTGGAGGAGGCTCTGTCCCACGTCGAGAGGAGGCGTTCCCGCGGTGATATTGACCCAGCTCTGTTGTCTCTAGGCTGCGTCGGCACGGGAGGCGCTGCGGGCGGGAAGGTGGAGCGGGCTGCGGAGCGGCAGATTAGTGGCAGTGGCGACGGGCGGGGCGGCAGCGAGCAGGGTGGCGAGTGAGACGTTGGAGAGGCGGGGCTGGGGAGGCTGGTGCCGGTGCCACTACAGGCGGTGCAGGTGCGGTGTGCTACTGTAGTGCTCGCTCACCGGAGCGAGCGCGGCGCTCGGACCGTCCTGGCAAGGGCCGCTGACCAGGACGGTCGCCAGGAGTCGGCTTGCACCGCGAGAGCGGCGAGGCGGGGGGAGAGGCCTGGTGAGGGTGTCAGCGGTGGTGCGTGTGTTAGTTAGGGGGAGAGGCGCGGGCCGGGGGAGCGGGAGGGGGTGGGGGGGTGGAAAATTTCGATACCCTAAGGTGCCCTGGTGATCCTGGGTTAGTATCGTCTCTTCTGAGCCCGCTCTTGATGGGTTGGAAGCGTTTTCATAGCGAATTCACGCCGATTTTGCCATACGGACGTCCCTGGCGCGCGCTCTTGAAGGCCTCATCCTGGGATGGTGCTCGCCAGCGTGAGTTCATACAGTGCTGCGAGCTGGCCTAAGGCCGGACCTTACGACGGTCCAGCGCTGGGCAGCGTGATGGCTCTTACTCGAGGCGCGACATGAGTGTACGAGGACCTCAACGTCTCGGTTTGGCGAACCAGCATGAGGAGAGGAGCCGCTGTAGCTCCTCCCTGCAGCTTGCGCGTCGCGGTTTGGCCGACGTCCCATCCACCGCGCATACTGCGGCGGCTCTCCAGCTCAAGAAGGCTGCGCTCGACCACCACATCGCCCGAGTCAGTGGTCCGGACGCCCCGCTGAGCCTCGCGCCGCAGTGCAGCCAGTTTGCGCGGCCGTGATGCGCGAACCGAACCGGTGCGATGTTGTTCGGCACTCTAGATGGCCTGAACATGCTTGCGTTCAAGTCTTGAGGTCTGCGCTTAAACTTGAAAATTTAATAAAATCGGGTCCGACCGGCCTACCAACGCAGCCGAGAGATAAATTCTCCATAAAAGAGAGCCTAGCCGCTATAGCGGTGCAGAGCGCGAACTCGCCGTACTGAGCCTAGCGCAGCGCGAACTCGCCGTCTGAGCCTAGCGCAGCGCGAACTCGCTCCTGTTCATAGCTGCGCAACCCTAGCCGAGCTCCATTTTTTCGGCCGTCGGTCTCAACTCCGCTCTCCGGCCCGCGGGCTCCGACTGGCTCCGGCACATGATCTCGGCACATTTTGTTTTTTTCCCGCAATTGTGAAGACTTTTGCGAAATTCTTTTTCCCCGATCACGGCGAACAGAACATTCGCAGCGTCGCTGTTTGTGTGCAGGAATCGCGGCCGCCTACGCCCTCCTAGCCGCCGCCGCCGCCTTTTCGCCCTAGCCCGCGCTCCTCCCCGCCGACCAGGTCCCTACCACGCGACTCGCACCATGGGCAAGGGCGGCAACGCGAACCCGCGGGAGCTCAAAGGCGGCAAGGCCGAGCAGCTGACAGTCTACCTGTATGGCAAGGCTGTCGACGTCTCGAAGTTCGCGAAGCTGCACCCGGGAGGCGCCAAGGCGCTGCGCATCTTCAACAACCGCGACGCCACCGAGCAGTTCGAGATGTACCACTCGCCCGCCGGTGCGCCCGCCGCCAGAGCGCCGGCCGTGCAGCCGCCTTTGCGCAGCCGCCTCCCAACGCCTCTCCGCCGCCGCACGCCCGCCTCCCAGTCGCCTCCCTCTCGCACCTGAGCCTCCCGCGCACCCTCTTCCCGCCGCCCCGCAGCCCACAAGATGATGCGTGCGATGTCGAAGAGCGCGCCGGAGGCCCCGAGGGAAGAGGGAGCCTAGATGCGGGATGCCTCTCCCCGTCTCTCCCCGCAGCTCACCGACATCTCCCCAGTACCAGACCTCTAGCTGCGGAGCCTCTCCCCACACCTCCCACACACACCCACGGGGAGGGAGCCTCGATGCCGGCGAGACAGCGGCCAGCACGGGTGACGCGGTGGCCTGGCCTTTCCGGCCGCACGGGCCCTCGATGGCGTGGCCTTCCGGCCGCGCCGCTCGCATGCCCCCCCCCACCCACCCACCCACCCACCCACCCCACCGCGCGGCCACCGTCCCTTCGAGAAGTCGCGAGCAGACGTCCCCACACCGACGCTGCAGCATGCGCAGACCGCCGCAGACCGCCTCACCGCCGCCCCCTCCCCTCGTCTTTGGCGGCTCTCTGTGCTGCCTCTCCTCTCGCCGCCGCCTGACTCCTCCTCACTGCCGCCTCTCTCCTGCCTCACTGCCGCCTCTCTCCTCCTCACCCCCCGCCTCCTCTAGTCCTCTCCCCCGCCTCTCTCCTCCTCACCCCCTCCATTCCTCCTCCTCCGTGGCACGCGCCGCTACCCAGCCTCCATCAGCTACCCAGCCTCCATCCCTCTACGAGAGCGATCTCCCCGCATCTCCCCGCATCTCCCCACATCTCCCCATGCCTCTCTCTGGCCGCAGGAGAGCGAGGTCGCGACGTCGGTCGTTGGGACGGACTTCGCCAAGCTGACGCAGACGCTGCACGACGTCGGATGCTTCGACCCGCACTACCCTGACGAGGCTTTCAAGCTAGATCTCCCCGCACCTCCCCGTATCTCCCCGTATCTCCCCACATCTCCTTTACCTCTCCGTATCTCCCCGCATCTCCCCACATCTCCCCGCATCTCGCGATCAGGCCTTCAAGCTCGGCCTCACGCTGCTGCCCGGATTCCTCGGCTTCTACCTGCTGCGGAGCGGCATGCCGGCGCTCGGATCCTTCCTGATCGCTTTCTCGTACTACATGTCGGGGTGGGGCCTCGCGCGCACCACCTGCACCGCGGCCTCCCGGGCCCTTCTCGGACAAGTCTGTGAGCTGCCCCTTGCAGGTGGACCTCCCACGATTACTTGCACCACGGCTGCCTCAAGGGCGGCCAAAAGCAGCTGGTGCACTGGAACAACGCCGTCGGCTACGCAATCGGCGCTTGGCAGGTCTCCTCCACCTCGCCTCCTGCCGCCTCTCTCTGTCCTCTGCTGCCCCTCTCTCTTCCGCTGCCCGCCCTCTCTCTCTCTCCCTCTCTCTCTCTCTCTCTCTCTCTCTCTCTCTCTCTCTCTCTCTCTCTCTCTCCTCCTCGTCCCTATGTTGTTCTTGGATGATAGGTGTTTTAGGGCGTGTGTCATTTGTGGTCATTTCTTCTAGCT
>NW_005196830.1:471988-542321 GCF_000372725.1 Emiliania huxleyi CCMP1516
CTCCCCCCCCCCCCCCCTCCCCTTTCTCGCACGCGCGCACGCACGCACGCACACCGTGCCTCGGCCGCCCGCGCAGCCCTACGCGCGCGCCTTCTTCAAGAAGCACGGCTTCGTCTACCGCGAGTCGAACCTCGTCGAGTGCGTCAAGTACAACATCGCCGCCCTCGACATCCGCACGCGCAACGGCGAGTGGGCAGAGATGCCGCACTAGCCGGCGGGCTCCGCCTCTCCAGGCCGGACGTGACCGCGCCGCGGGCGACAGCGACCGCGCGGGCCGCACGGGCCACCTGTTGAGGGGAGCGGCGTCGCAACAGGCAGAGAGATAATAATAGAGAGGCATGTGTGCTGGGACGCTTTGGCTATATCGGTATATGGACAGGCAGGTAGCGCGCGATGCTTTTTAGATTTCTCTCTCTCTGAGAGTGTGCGGGCGCATTATTCGGGCGTGCAGCTATGGTTCTATGTGCGGAGATATGCGCGCACGCTCTTCTCAACCGGCCTCCCTGGCGTCTGGGGGGGCGACCCCCCCATCTTTGTTTACCGAATGCGTCTCTGGATTAGAGTGCGTCTAGTAGGTGTCCTACTTAGACGCTCGCTGTCCTCGGTATGCTCGAGCATCCTAAGATGCGCGAGTCCATATTAGTTGCTCCGCGCATCCCGAATTGCTGACGGCATCTCCGATTGGCGTTGCTGTCTCAAAAGACGCGCCGTGCATACTTACTGTGAACAGCGCGTGTCTCAGAAGACGCGCGCATATTTTGAAGCGTGTGGATCTCCATCAGTCTAACCCAATTGCGAATTGCCCCCTGGCGGGCATTTCGCCTTTCGTTCGGGGTCGGCCGTCGGGGGTTGCATGGCCGTCCTGGCGTTGCTGGCGCTGCTGCCCCTCGTCTTGCATCTCGTCTCGGACTGGACACCAACGCGGTATGGGTGGACGCTGGACAGATGATGACGGCACGCACGAGCGACAGTGAGTAGATCTAACCCCCGGTGAAGCATCCGACACAACACAAGTAATTATACCACCCACTTCCACTATACTCCATCAACAGCTCAGCGCTGATCGCGCTGCACCTATGACTCCACCAGTGTGAAGGTGAAGAGATCCCACCGAGCGTGCGGGCAGCTGGCGGGCGGGAGGGGCAGCAGGAGCAGCATCATTGTCATCATCAGCAGCAGAGGAGCAGTGCCGCCGCGTCGCCGCCGCCGTCCGCGCGCCGCCGCCACCGTCCGCGCGCCGCCGCCAGCCCGTGTGCTGCTGCAGCCGCCTCCGCCGCCGCCGCCCGTCTCCGCAGTGCCCTCGCGCCCGCGGACAAAACCAGTCATATATCCACGAGCCGGTTTTGCAGAGCGTACAAGACCTGCATGACTCCGTGGCACGATCGGCCGGCGTTCGAGCCGGCGCTCTTATGCTGCCGGTTCGAATCCCGGTGGTCGTGTCCTCGCGGAGCGACGCGGATCGCGCGCGTGTGCGCCTGCGACAAGACGAGAAGCAGAAGCGAACGTCAATGTTTTTGCTGCCGCGGCCGCGCCGCGACCTCCCGTTTGTTTTGGCGCCGATGCAGCGCCGTCTCACGCCGCGCGAGAACCGAGATGGCGCCGCCGCGGAGTTTTGTTTCCGCCGCGGCGTCGGCGCCGCGATCAACCGCGCTCCAGCAGCGAGCGTTGCAGAGCGGCTACCGACATGACAGTTGGCGACGGCGTCTATCAGTGAGTAACCCTCATGTTTCAAGCATCCGACACGTCGCGGAGCCCGGAGCGGGGGCAAGCATCCGCACACTACACGGTACCCAACCCAAAAATCGTGCACGTCGATGGCGAAGGCCAAGAAGCCGGCTCGCGCCGCCCCGCCCGCTGCGGAGGGCAAGGCGCCCGCGGCGGCCGCCTCCTCGGCCGAGCCCTCCGCCTACCCGGCCGTGCTTCGCCGCTCGACGCACACGCGCAAGAAGGTGCTCGTCCTCTGCTCTCGCGGCGTGACCACCACCTTCATCGAGCTGATGGAGGACGTGCTCAAGCTGCTGCCGCACGCCAAGAAGGACCCCAAGTTCGACAAGCGCGAAGCGCTCTCCTCCATCAACGAGATTGCCGACCTTGGCGGCTGCCGCTTTGCCGTCTACTTTGAGGCGCGCAAGATGCGCGACCTGTTCCTGTGGGCGGCGGCCGTGGGCGGCGAGGGGCCTTCGGTGAAGTTCCTCGTCCAGCAGGTCAAGCCGAGCTCCGACCTCCGTCTGACGGGCAACTGCTTGCTCGGCTCGCGGCCGGTCGTGTCGTTTGACCCGTCCTTTGCCGGCTCGGCGCACGGCGCACTGCTCAAGGAGCTGCTAGGGCAGATCTTCTCGACGCCAAAGGGGCACCCTCGCTCGAAGCCCTTCCACGACCACGTGCTCCACTTCTCCCTCCTCGGCGGCAAGATTGTCGTCCGCCACTACCAGGTGGTGCTGCCGCCGCCGCCACAACACGCACACACACGCACGCACGCTCGCACACACGCACGCACACACGCACACACGCACGCACGCTCGCACACACGCACACACAAATACGCACTGCTCACCCACCTGCACCGGGGCCGCTCGCATTTGGAATGCCGGGGCTGCTGAGCAGGCGGAGACACGCAAGGGCGGCCCGGTCCCCTGACACGCGGCGGAAGTCTACCTGCTCCGACCCCTCACCAGGTCCTGCCGCCGCTCGACGCCGCCAAGGGAAGCGAGGACTCGCTGGTCGAGATCGGGCCGCGCTTCTCGCTGCTGCCGGTCAAGATCTTCGGCCGCTCCTCCGGCGGTGAAGCACGCTCCGCGAGGCTGCGCGAGATGACCCGAGATTGCCCGAGATTGTAGGGGGCTCGTTTGGCGGCGAGACGCTCTACGCCAACGAGAAGTACGTCTCCCCCAATGAGGCGCGCTCCGCGCTCAAGCGCAAGGCTCGCCGCGCCGTCTAGATGTCTTTAATACGGCTTGTGCTGACCCAGCGGACTCGAGACGAGACGCGTTTGCGGGAGATTTTAGCACTTGTGCGCTCACACACACACCACACGACCACGCTGGCCGCACCGAGACAAGTGCGCAGACGGCCGGCACGCACGGCCAGTCGACAGTGGACAGAGAGAGGGAGATCGACAGCCACAGACAGGCAACGCCGGGTCCCAAGGAAGGCCACGCGACAGCCGCGCCTGACTTGCCCGTTCCTGCTGCAGGCGTCTCGGGCGACGCGCGGCGTCGTCGCGCAAAAAGAGAAGCGGCGCGCGCGCATCAACGAGGAGGGGGGGGCCAATCTGCCGCAGGACGAGTTGCACGACGCGTTTGACTAGCCTCGGTAGACTGCCTCGGGCGATCTTCGCGGGAGGATCTCGCCGAGCCGTGATGGCGTGGCGACGGGCGTCGTCCAGCCGCCCCTAGGGCCCCCTACAGTGCGAGGCGTGGCGATAGAAATCGGGTCCTCGGCATCCAGCAGCCGATTTCTGTTTCGGCGAGGGAAATCGGGCAACCAGCAGCCGCTTTCTATATACTATAAGCGATTTCTGCCAAAATTTTCTTCGGCGCTGCGCGCCGCCGTTCTCCGTTCACTACATGAGAGGATCTGAAGCCGATGCGGTATAAGCGGTTGGCCGTGACGGGGGGAAAAAGACTTTCGTCTCTCTCCCACCTGGGCGGGGCGGGGGCCGGGGGGGCGGCGGGCGCGGGGTGCGGGGTGCGGTGCGGTGCGTGCAGTCGTGTGTTTGGCGTCCTGTTGTGTGTGCCTTCGCTTGTTATTAACATCGAAGTCTAGCTCAAAAAAGAATTCGCGGCGCCTCCCGGCGCCGGCGCCTGGCCGTGCTGGGGCAAGAAGGACAAGCTCGACACGTTAGAGGTTGGAACAACATGGAGGACGCTCTCTCGGCTCTCGACCAAGTGCTCGCCTCGGCTAGTCCCTTGGACACGGATCTGCTGGCCACCATCGTGCGCGTGGCCTGCATCTGCATTGACGAGCGCTCACCGACTGAGAACTTGGCCCAAGGGCTCAAGTGGGTGCGTGTGGCGCTGAGCCTTGAGCCGCGTGACCCACATGCGCTGCTCCTCGAGGCTCGCGCACTCGATCGGCTCGACCAGCGGTTTGCGACCGCCAGCCCGCAGCGCCTCGGACTCGCCATTGCGCGGCTCAAGGAGGTGATCCGAAGCGGCGTCGAGCCGTACTGCGCCGAGGCTCGGGCGCTTCTGCATCAGGCCACGGCGTCCGAGCTGCTGCCATCGGACAGCTTGCGTGCTCGCCACCTACGGAGGCTCAAGGAGTTTGTGGCCAACGAGCAGGCGGCGGTACAGCGCAAGGGTGACTCGCCGATCAAGGAAATGAAGGGCATGACGCTCAAGGGGCTGGGGCTCAAGGGCGAGGACGGCGAGGTGAGCGTGCTCGAGGCACTTGCGAAGCTGCGTGCGGGCGAGGGCATCCCGCTCACTAAGCCCAAAGCGAAGAAGCTCGTCTCCTTCCTCCGCCTCGTCGACGACCGGCCCGAGCCGCCCTCGCGCGCCTTTCTCGACGAGTACGCCGCCTCCCGCCGCTCGCTCGGCTGCCTCTCGCTCGTCTCGTGGAACGCCAAGATGCTCAACGTGACCGACCAGCGGGACGAAGACTGGTTGGCGGCGGCGGCCGAGAAGGCGCGCAACATCGGCGCGCGCGCGTGTGCGCCGGACGTGCAGGCCGACCTGGTTTGCATCCAGGAGGCGCCTGGCCCGCAGCTCGCGGCACGAGGCGGTGCGGGGGCGAGGGAGGCGGTGTCCAAGGCGGTGCTTCCCAACACGCTGCGCGCTTGCATGCAGGAGTGCGCCGGCGCGGCGGCGGGGCCAGCGCGGCAGTACCACTGCGTGTGCGTCGACGTGCACTGCCTTGTGCGCGACCCGATGCACCCCGCCGGTGTTGACGAGGGCGAGCAGCACGTGTTCTGCTACGACGCCCACGCGCTGCGGCTTGTGAGCCCGCCCTACAAGCTTCTAGGAACCTTCTAGGAACCTTCTAGGAACCTTCTAGGAACCTTCTAGGAACCGTCTCCTAGGTGCGCCCGCCCTACGAGCTGCCGCCCAGCGCGGCCGACCGCGCCGCCGGCTCCGGCTTCCACCGCGCTCCCGCGCTCTGCGAGTTCGAGGTGCGCAAGCCAGAGAGCAGCTTGTGCGGCGCGCGGCTCCTCGTCGCCACGGTCCACCTCAAGTCGGGCGGCGAGGAGCCGACCGTCGCCGAGGTCGCGGCGCTGGCGCGTGCGCTGCGCGACCATGTCGACGCCACCGTGTTCCGAGGCGTCGAGGACCCACCGCTTGCGGCGGAGGGCGGCGAGGCAACGGAGGGCGGCGAGGCGGCGGAGGGCGGCGAGGCGGCGGAGGGCGGCGAGGCGGCGGAGGGCGGCGAGGCGGAGGGGGGGGGCGCGGGCGCCGACGGACGCAGCGTGCTGTGTGTGCTCGGCGACTTTAACCTCTCCACGGAGAGGGTGGCGGCGGTGCTGCGCGAGAACGGCTTCGCGATGCGGCCCTGCTTCGACGAGGACGCGCCGACCAACCTGTGGCGCTTCGTCGGCCGCGGGGCCATCTCCGAGGGCAAGCAGTACGACTCGGCACATTGGTGGGAGCACCCGCCTCGCAAGAAAGCCGCGTACGACGGCGTGCGCGATGCGGGCGGGCATTGCGCGGGGGCGAGGCGCGGTATGCATGCAACGGGGCAGGTGCTGGCAGTGGCAGAGGTGGACGCCGCCTACGAAGAGATGCAGCGCGTGGCTGCCGCGATCGACTCGACCTCGCGTGTCGCGGCACGTGCTCTCGGCGGGCTGGGAGCCGCCGATGCGACGCGCGTCGAGAGGAAACCCGAGACGGACTCCCAGCCAGCCGACGGTGTGCCGGGCTGGCTCCGTCAGCAGTATCGCAAGGCGCTGGCGAAAGTGTGGAGCGACCACATGCCGATCGCGGTCAGATTTGTCTAACGGTGTGAAAAGCACCGCAACCTCTCCGATTATAGTGGATAGAGTGTAGAGGCTTAATACCTGCGCGATAGTGGATAGAGGCGGATCGAAGATTTTCATTTACATTTTTTCTTCTTCTCGGTGAAAAACATCGCGGAGAGTGAAGCAGAAAACCAGAAGGGTCCCCATCTCCATGCCGCGTCGCCCGTCGGGGACGGAAGTGGGGCCGTCTGCGGTCTGGCAGGGCCCCGCCACATAGCCCACACGCCACACACCACACACAGACAGAGAGACACACGCGCGCCCCGCGCGTAAAGCCGAGAAGGCCGTAGCTCGCCGGCCGACGTCCATAAAAGTGTCTTCGTCCTCCACTGAAAATAATTTCACAACAGCACTCCCTCTCACTACACTAAGCCCCCTAATGGTGGCACGAACGATAAATAATACGAAATAGCACGATACCTGACCCGCATAGTCGCCGAAAGCCGGGAGCAGCCACTTCAAGACTTCAGAAAAAGAGTGAGAAGGTTGCTTCCCCCAGGATTAGTCTTCTCTGCTCTGCGGGAACACACTCGGGTATCTCGGGCGGCCGGGTGGGGCTGCGGCTGGAGCTAGCGTGGCTCGATAGAGCCGAGACCCCGTGTTGAGGTGGGGCGCTCCTTTGGGCGGCTGTTGAATCAGCAGATTCGACCTCACCTCACCAGTACTCTCATCCCAGTGGATGGACGTCCGTGTACCGTACGTCCCTTTGTGTTCCTCTCCCCGTCCGCCAGCGAGACGCTCAGTCGCTGGCGGCCGCAGTTTTTCTGTGAGGAGGAGGCTGCGCTGCACAAGCACGGGCGGGAGGGGCTTCTCCTGCGGAGTCGTGCGTGCGCAGGGCTCCGTTTTGCTTTCTTCTACTCCCTACTATATCATCTCGTAGGTTCCCGTCCTACCAGAGAAGAGAATACACAGGACAACCGGCACAAGCCGCCCTCTCCTCCCACGACAGGCAGTGGTGTGCACAATTTGTGCACACCAACAGCCCCAGACGACGCGAAAGCACTGCGGCGCTGCTAGCCAAAGGCCGCACACTCACGCTGCGCACGATACATTGGCTCGAGGACCACTTTTCTAGACGGATTGTCTTCTCTCATTCGCATTATGCCTGGCGCTCCGCTTCAGCTGCCCCTTTGTGTCGTCGTCGCCGCCGGGCTGCGATTCGACAGGGCTGAGCGAGTGCAGGTGCCTGCACACCAGTTGGCCATCGGCGTATACATTACGCCGTTGCCCTCTGTACTGCGATTCGTTGAGGAACGCCCTCTCGCCGAGGAGACGCAGGCTGGGCCTTTGCTTGGGGTGGTTGGCCAGGAACGCAAAAACGGCTCGCTCCAACGCGCCGTTACCCGTGTGCATGATCACTGATCCCTCGCACTCGGACTTCGTAGGCGCCGGGCAAGCTTGCCCATCAAAGATAATGTCGAGGTAGTAGAGCCAAAGCGGGTGACGCGCGATGCTGCCCATGATGTGATTGCCCGAAGCCACAACGCGGTGGCTCGTCATGTTGAGGATGCTGCGGTACTCCACGTTTTGCCTCGGCCAATCTGCGCGGAGGAGCAGGGCCGTCGTGGGAGAACCGAGCAGGAGCGGGGCAAGCGGCCTGGTGCACAGAACATCGAGGTCGAGGTAGATACCACCGTGCACGTGCAGGATGAGCGTGCGTATTGCATCAAACTGCTTCAGCTTCGGTGCCAAGGCCCGGTAGAGTGGCATCCTTCCGGGCATCGCCTCGGCCATCAGCGCCTCGCAGTCGGAGTCGGTCCAAACGCGCACGGCCCATTCAGGCTGCAGCTCCTTCAGGCGCGCGACGCTGGTACGAGCTTCTCGCTCCTCCGTCTTGTGGCCACCAAATGTCAACTCCCGGGTCGGCCACAGCACGTGAAAGGTGCGTGGGAAAATGCCACGGCACGGCGTGGCGGCGGTGCAAGCGTGCTCGGCCCAGCGGAACGGAAGTTCCATATTTCTCGGGCCCACCCATGTTCTTGTCTATGCCGTTACCTTGTTTTGAAACAGAGAATTTGAAACAGAGAATGAAACAGAGAAGATGGGGAGCTATAGCCACACAGCACTACGAGCAGGGTAACGGGGCTCGGGGCGAGCCCTCGAGCTCGTAGGCCCGACCTCGTAGGACCTACGAGCGAGCTCGAGGGCTCGTTCGTACCGAGCCCCGTTACCCTGCTCGTGGTTTTGCTGTGCACTTTCTCCATTCTATTTTGGAAGCATCGGGGACACTCTGCGTATTCACTGCAAATCCATCATATAGTACTTCTCCATGTACACCATTGATTGGTAATCCCTGTCGAATTCCTGAACTTGGTCCCGAAATGAACACTTTCTTTCCTGCTGGTCTTTTTTTGTGTGAGATTTGCAATAATGGATCATCTCTACACAAAGTAAGCCCACGGGCATCTCATTGATTTCAAAAAACTGATACAGCGTACTCACTCCTCAGTGCACAGTGGACAGTGCTCGTCAGAGGTGACGGCTCAGTCGACTCGCATCGGTTGCCTCCCCATGAGACCACTGCGGAGCTATTCTCGCGTCCACCACCACACCTGGCTCCAACGTGGACACACACGCCCATAGCTGGGGACACTGGTCACTAATAAACGTAGCGCCTCACGCCTCCCTCCCCACCCTCTCAGGCATTATCTCCCCCCCCTGCTGCTCGCCGACTCCTCCTCCCCCCGCGCATGACCGACGACTACCCGTCCTTCGGCGACTCCTCCCTCTTCGGCTCCAACGTCTACTACCGGGGGACCGTCGCCCTCGGGCGTACTGGCTTGATCCCAGCGGCACACGTCTACGAGGGGGGGCTCCGAAAGATCGGCATGCCTGGCATGTCGGGCGACTAGGCAGGTCATTGACCTCCCCCCCGCTTGTCCACCCGGCGTGGGGGGCGGGAGCGCAGCCATTCCAACGGCTGGGAAAGTTTCTGAACGGCCGTGCATGCGCCTGCATGCCGGCTTAATAAGAAGGTCCCTCGCTCCCGCCCCTCTCCCGGAAGACGCGCGCCGGCCTGGGGGACTCGCTTGCTATCCCGTTCCCGCCAGAGGCCGCGTGAGGCGTGTGGGACGGTGCACGCTGGGGCTCGGCCCCAAGTGCGCTGGCCTCGCGTCTCGAGGGGAGGGCGGCTCGTAACTGAGGTCCGCCTGCGGAGACAGTCGTCCTCCCCTCCCTCCGACGTCCTCTACAAGGGGGGGACTCCGAACGGCCGAGCATGCCCTCGCATGCCGGACAACTAGGTACAAGGTAGGTCATAGACCTCCCCCCCTCTCCGAGGGCAGAGGCTGCCGCCTCTCGGATACTCGGCCATTCCAACGGCCAGGCCGCTCGCTTAAGGCTGATTGGCTAGACGAGCGGCCTACCTCCACGGGGCTGTTGGCGCACAGGGGGAGGTGTCAATCACGCTCCCGGGATGCCGGAGAGATCGGGTTGGTCTCCCCCGCCTTCAGCCCTGACCCGACGGGGACGCCACCACCCTCGCCCAGGGATCTACAATGCTGTCTTAAGGTCCGACAGGTTCGGCACCGGGCACCGCCTCGGTATACAAAATGCGCCTGCGGGCGGACCCTCACAGATCACAGATCACTAAACGTCCACCGTGGCTCGCGCCGCTCGGGCGCATCCGTCTGGCGCGGACGGAGCTCGAGAGGAGGTGTCGAGCGCGCGCGCCTGCAGTGACTGTGCAGAACCAAGTGCAGAACCCCGCGCCGTGCCCGTGGGCGTGGCAGAAGCGCGGCTCCAGTCCTCTCCAGACGCTGGCTCGTGGCTGTCTTCAGCTTATCCCAAGGCGTACAGAGGTACAGTACAACCCCTTGGAGTGTGAAGATCCGCAGGACTGGAGCGAAAAAAAGCAAGCGAGCGCGTACAGTACAAGCATCTCACAAAAGACATACGGCGCGACCCAATCAGAAGAGTCTGAGTCAACGTCACTCTCAGCTAGCTGGGTTCAGCAGCCTCGCTATGCGGTTCTGCCCGCTCATCTCGTCCCCCGTTTCCTGGGCGAGCTCGTTGAACAGCTCGTCGTACGACATGTTGAAGGCGCGGCAGGACGTCGGCGCGTTGACGGGCCAGTGTAGCGCCTTGAGCCGCCCAAACGTGTGGCGCACCTCGAAGCCGAAATCGCGCTGTGCTTGCTCCGCGTACAGCTCCTGCTCCTTGGCAAATCCGGTCAGCCAGACCAGCAGGCGGTTCACGTTGATGATGCGCTGCGTGGCCTGTGGAGAGGTCCGGGAAAGGTCGGGGGAGGGCGACGGGAGGGGTCGCGTGGACGCTGCGTCGCGTCGCCGGGATCTTGTGGCAGCGCAGCTTGATGGTCGGGCTCGACGGCGTCGCGGAACAGAACGGCACCTGCGCCAAGGCAAGGGGGGGGGAGGGAGGGGGGTCAGCTTCCCAACTCGATGGCGGCTGAGCGCCGGGCACAGGCGCCTTTGCGAGCACCGACGCCTCGTTCTCGCTGTCTCGCACCAGCCCGTCGGAGACCTATGAGAGACAGCTCCGAGAAAGCTCGAGGGACGCGCCCGCCGCAGGTCGCGCTCCAGCCCGTCATGGACCATGTTGACCCACTCTAGGAAGTGTCTAGAAAGTGTCTAGAAAGTGTCAAGGGAGTGTCTAGGAAGTGTCTAGGAAGTGTCTAGGAAGTGTCTAGGAAGTGTCCAGGAAGTCATAGACCATGTTGACCCACTCTAGGAAGTGTCTAGGAGGTGTCTAGGAAGTCATAGACCATGTTGACCCACAGGTGCTGCGCGTGCGCGTCGACGAACGCCTGCTCGCGGCTCGCGGCGCGTGAAGAGTCGACGCTCGAGAGTCGCAGCCCGCGGCGTCGCTGGGAGGTGTGTGTGTGGCGGGGAGGTGTGTGGCGCTAGGAGTTGTTTGTGGCGGGAGGTGTGTGTGGCTCGCCGCCGCTCCTCCTCCTGCCGGTCCTGCAGAAGCGGCTGCCCGACGGTGCGGCAAGCAGTGGGGAGGCGTGCGGGGCGGGGAACACCGAAGAGGCTGGGAGGGTGTGTGTGTGCTGCTCACCACGATGGCGGGGTAGGTGTATGGGTACTCTCTCCGGTTCTCGGGGATGCCGCCCGGGCTGAACGAGAAGACGTCGACGATGTCGCCCGCTTCAACGGCGGGCGGCGGCGGCGCAAGTGGCGGCGAAGGCTGCCGCGCCTTGCGCAGCAGCTCGCACCATGAGCGGCGGAAGTAGCGCAGCGTGACGGCGACGCGTGCGACGGGGACGGTGTAGCCAGCCTTCTTCTGCTGGTCCATCATCACGAGGCCGTCCAGCGGTGGGACGCTGTCGCTCACGAGCACGTCGTGCTTCACCTTCCACCTGGTTCGAGGGCCATGGTTGGGAGCCGGTCCAGTGTGTGAGGGTTGAGGGGCCGTGTGTGCTTGCCGGCTGCACCTCGACTGCCCGTACAGGCAGTACGCCATGGCGGCCTTGATGGTCCTCCGCCGGAGGATCGGCACAACCGTTGAGCTGCCGATGGTGCTCTTCGCCTCTTTCGTCAGAACCACCTCCGCCTGCCCGGCGATGCCGACGGTGATGATCACGTCGCCGTACGCGGGTTTGTCGGAGTGCGCGCCGACGCCCGCCTCCCTCTTGCTCGTGTTGACCGGCATCAGCGTCAGCTGCGCGTAGCCCAGCACAAAGTCGCCCGTCTCGCGATCACCAAGCAGCGGCAGCGGTTGCTCGCCCGGCTCGATCAGCTTCTTGCGCAGCTGCGCGTCGAGGTCTCGGATCGGCTCCGGCACGTCCGGCCATTTGGTCGGGTCGTTGTGCTGCGTGCCGCCAAGGCCGCGATGCCAGTGGTCGGCGATCACCTCGGAGAAGGGGCTGCTGCCGTCGCGCTCGAGGAAGTACTTGAGCTGGTTTGCAAACCAGGGGTCTGCGCTGCGCGAGAGCGCATCTTGGTTGTCGAGCAGCCACCGCTGCGCGGGGGCGACGTCGAGCTTGCTCGTGACAATGAAGCCGTCGGTGCCGTCGAACGTCTCCTTCTCCTCCATCGTCGTCGCGAAACCCCGCGTGTCAACCACGTGCAGCGTGCTCTCCTTGGCCAGCCTGTTGCCCTCCAGCGTATGGTGGTCCTCCAGGTTCTTGCCCGCAAAGATCAGCCGCTGGCAGCCGGCGGGGAGGTCTCGCCCGTTTATTGTTGCCTTCCACTCGACCAGCCGTTTCACAAAGTCGACCCTCGCGTCCAGCGGGCAATTGAGCGTAAACGAATCGCCGGACAGCAGCTTGGCAAAGACCTGGACCGCCTTGCCCAGCCCGGGAGGCGGCTTCGGCTCTGCAGGAGCGGCCGGCGCCGCTCGCTCGGCCGCCGCCATTGGCTGTTTGCCCAGACGGCGGGGAGACTCGGGGGGCGGTGCCTCCACGCCACCACCGCCGCCGCTGCTGCCGCTGCCGCCGCCGCTGCCGCTGCCGCCGCCGCCACCGCCGCCACCGCCGCCACCGCCACTGCCGCTGCCACCACTGCCGCCGCCGCCACTGCTGCTGGCGGCAGAAGCGGCAGCGCCGGTGGCCCCGCTTCTGCCGTCGGCCCCGCCTCTCGCGGCGTCAGGCGACCCGTAGCCGTCGTCTCCGCACGTCGCTTTTGGGACCATGTTCAGCATGCCCGCGCCGGCGGTGGAGCCCTTGCCGAGGGGGATGAGGGGTCCTGCAGGGGCGGGCCCCGCTGCGCCGCCTCCCGCCGCACCCCGCCGCCTCGCCTCCTCCTTCTGCTTCTCCTCGTCACGAAGCCGCTCCTGCTGCTGCAGCCGCATCTCCTCGGCCCGCTCCTCCGCCGCTGCCCGCTTCCTCTCCGCCCTCTCGGCCGCCGCCCTCTCGGCCGCCGCCCTCTCCGCAACCGCCCTCGCCGCTTCCCGCTTCTTCTCCGCCGCCCGCTCCGCCTCCGCCGTCTGCTGCTGCGCTGCCGCCGCCTCGGCCGCTGCCGCCGCCTCGGCCGCCGCCGCCTCCTCTGCCGCCGCCACCTCCTCTGCCGCCGCCTCCTCTGCCGCGGCCTGCTCCTCTGCCGCGGCCTGCTCCTCTGCCGCGGCCTGCTCGGTCTCTCCCGCGAGCTCTGCTGCCGCCGCAGCCGCCGCCGCCTCCTCTGCCACCGCCCCCACCCCCTCCTGCGCTGCGGTCTCCGCCCCCTCCGCCGCCCCCTCCGCCACCGCGTCCGCCGCCCCCTCCTCCGCCCCCTCCAGCCGCAGAAGGCTCCTGTCCTTTCCGTGCACCATCGCCTCCTGGTGTTCAATCACCAGCCGGCCCTCACCCGCCGCCGTGCCCTCCCCGTCGGAGACGACGATCTGGCCAACAAGAAGCCCCGCCAGGTGCGCTGCGCGGCTCATCCACGCCTGTGCAGCCGTCGTCCAGCTCGCGTCCCCCGGGAGAGTCTGTGGCGAGGGGAGGGAAAGACGGGGTGAGACAAAGAAGGGGAGGGGGAGCTGGGCGCTGTGCCAGGGATGCGGCCGTGCGGGGCGGGGGAGGTTGGGTGGGGGGAGGCGGGGCGGGGAGGGGGAAGGGGGAGGCGCGGTGCGCTGCCTGCAGCTGCCGCTCGGTGGCGGGTTTTGTGCGGAGCGGGTGGCTGCCCACGGTGGCCACGGCGAGCCTCAGCGCCTCCTCGAGCCTAGGGGCGTACTCGGGCACGTCACGGACACGTCGCGGACACGTCGCAAGCCACAGCTCCTCGCGGAACCTCATCTCCCTTTTTGCGCTCTCCTGCAGCTTGGCCACGAGCGCTGTGCGGACGTCGCCGGAAAAGGCCCAGTAGAGCTTTTCGTGCTCCTCTGGAATGGTGCCCCTCGGAACCACCTCGCTCCACATGCTCGCGGGGTGCACCCCCGCCGGCAACCTCGCCGGCAGCTCCAGCTTTGTCGCCGCCGGCTCGACCGCCGCCGCGCCCGCGCCCGGCTTGGACGCCTTTTTTGCCGCCTTGGCTGGCTGGCGCGGCGTGCCATCGGCGGGACGAGGCGCCTCCGCGGCGGGGCGCTTGCCGCCCTTCTTCCTCGCAGCTGGTGCCGCCGCTGACGCCGCCACCGAAGCCGGCCGGCTGCCCGCAGCACCGCCGCCGCTGCTGCTGCTGCCGCCGCTGCTGCCGCCGCCGCTACTTCCGCCGCCGCTAGCACCAGCGCTGCTACCGCCGCCGCTAGCACAAGCGCTGCTACCGCCGCCGCCGCCGCCGCCGCCGCCGCCGCCGCCGCCGCTCTGCTGCTCCTGTACCCACTCGGCCACGAAATCGTCCGAGGACATTCCCAAAGCGGTGCAAATGTTTTGCGCGCGCTCCAGCGGGGAACCTGCTGGAGACGCAATGTTTCCCCACTCCGCTTCCTCGATGATCCTCGACGCGAGCGTGGCGCCGCAACGAAAAACTTGCTTGATCGCCAGGATGAGGCAGATGGCCGCTGCGCGCGATAGCATCTCACCCGGATTGAAATGGACGGGTTCCGGCAGCCCAAGGGCTTGCTCAGCGTTGCTGAGAAGTTGCCTCGGGCTGTCGCCGTCGCAGTCGAGGACCGCTTTGATGCTGGCGCACATGTCGCGAAGCAGCGCTGGCGCCATACGAGGCTCGTCGCGTTCGCGTCCTCGCTGAACCTGCAGGGCCGGGGGGGCGCCGAGAACACCCGGCGTGTATTCTTTTTTTGCTGGGGGCGGACAGCTTGCCGGGGAAGGTGGGACGAGGCGAGTCCAGTTAGGTAGTCCTCGCTGAAACCTGCCTACCTACCTAGGCAGCGTGCCCAATACTACGCCTCCGCCCCCTCCGTCGCCTCCCCTTCCGCCTCGGCTGCCCCCGCCTCCACACCTCGCCCTCGACACACACTCACCCAAGTCCCTCCCCGTTGATACAGTCGGTTGGCGTCGACGACCACAAGGTGTCGACACAAGGTGCCGCCCAACGAGACCGACCAGGTGCAGTCGATTGATCGCGGCATGGGGCGCCATCAAAGTCTACCTTGGGCAGCTGCTCGATGAGTGGCTCGACGACGAGGACAACCTCGAGAAGTGGGAGTCGAACACGCTGACGGCCTCGGACCGCCGCATCCTCCTCGCCCACTGGTTCTACAAGGCCTCCATGAAGGCGCTCCAGGGCGAGGCCAAGCGCAAGTACTTCGAGCACGCCGGCGCCCTGCTCACAGCCGACGGCACGGACGACGACCTGGAGGGCGCCCCCGCCGGCTACAAGGTGGTGATCCCGCAGCTTACTTAATATTTTATTTTCTCACGGAAACACGCTCGGCCCGGCTGACCTGAGTGCCGGCCGGGGCTAAGAAACCACGGCGCGGGCTGGGGGGGGAGGGTGGAAAGGCTTAGAAACGGCGGCGTGGCGCCGGATCCTGTTTTCTTAATGCGAAACAGACTGTAACGGACAAAACGGAGCCCTTGCCCTCCGGCTCGCCCCCAGCACGCTGCCCCGAGGCGCCGGAGCACACTCCCACGATGATGCAAAAGTGGGACGATCCCGACGACTCGCCGGAAGGAATTGCTCCGGAGGATGGCCCTTCGCGTTTCTGCCTCGGTCGGTCTTGTGCCGAGAGCCAGATCATTCTGGCCCGGATGCTGCTGATCGCGCCACTCCTCTACGCCGGGTGGTGCGCCTCGCCGACCCATCCTCTCCGCGGGCGGCGCGCCGGCCATTCCCACTCCTCTCCACTACGGCTCAGGTATCTCTTCGCGGCAGTGATCAGCGCGTCTTTTGAGGACCTGCCTCTATCGGGGACGGTACCGTTCAAGCACGAGCGGTTCGTGACGGGAGACGGCGCCTCTGAGGCAAACGCCCGTCTCGCCTTCGACTACCGCGTGGGCCGCGGATCGGGGCCAGACGAGTACCGTCCACTCACCGCCTGGCTCTCGATGGTTTTGACGAATGCGCTGCTCGCGCCGTGGCTCATATTTCTGTGTGCGCACGACTCGAGGCGCGCGGTAGACTACAGCAGCTCGCTGCAGAGCCTGCACGTGATCCTCGTCACCGGCATCATGGACGGACTCCCCGACAACTCCTGCTGGTGGCTTACGATGACGGGCTGCTGGCTGTGGCAGAGCCAGGTGGCGACACTCCTCCTCTCGAGGTGCGGTAGCGGCCGGTCTGGCTGCACGCGCCGGCTGGACTGGGGGCCGCGAGGCGCAGGGCCGTCGCTGCCGGTCGGAATCGCCACCGAGCACGTATCACGGCGCGTCTTCAACGCCAGCCTCGTGCCGTGACAAAGCTCAGAGTCCTTCCGAGTCGCCTTTCAGCAGCTTACTTGCCGGCATGGATTTTTTTTTCGTATTTGGGATTGTCTCCCCGCCGCGCAGTCTAGCTCGTCGCTCAGTCTCGCTTGCTTTGCCTCTGCGCGGCGCGACCCCGGCCCCGCGCCAACCTCCTACACCCGCAACAGCAGAGCAAGCCGGCCGCGAGAGCGCCGCCGGCGAGGGCGGCCACGGCTGCGCGCAGCTCCGCCGCGGCGTCAAAGATGGTCGGGAGGGCCTGCGCTGCGCGCCAGCGCTCCGCCTCTTGCCCGGCGGTCAGCCCGAGCGGCAGAGAGTGCTCGAGCGCCTTCGGCGGCAGTTGTGGCACGTCGGGCGGTCGGGCGGTCGGGTGGCGAACTTGGTACTCGCGCCCCGCGGGTGTCGTGTGCTCCGGAGGGAGGGAGGGAGGCAGGCAGACAGAGAGCTGAGAGAGCGGATAGATAGAGAGACAGAAAGACAGAGTTAGACACACCGCCAGAGAGAGAGACGGGCGGAGAGGCAGAGAAGCGAGGGCGGGGGCAGGCAGAGAGGAGGGAGGGAAGGCACCGTGCCGCCGTCGAGCGCGTGGTGGATACGGACGACGATGGCGCCGCAGCCCGTGGGTGACGAAGGAGGAGCCGACGGCTCGCAGCTAGCCTATCGCGAGAGATGGGGAGAGATGGGGAGAGATGGGGAGACAGATGGGGACGACGGACGGCGCTCGCAAATCGTCGCCGGGTCGGAGGGCCTACGGAGACACAGGGGTGTGTGAAGCCGGCTTGTGTTTCTTTTCTCTGTCTTGGGAGGGGTCGGGTGGCCAGCGCAGCTCGGCCGAGCCAAAGTTGAGGAAGGGGTACGCGCCTATGGCGAGACACGGAGAGAGATAGGGAGATATGGGGAGATATCCGAAGTTAGGACGGGCTACGCGCCCGCCGCCGGCCCGCCCAGTGCACGCAGCGCCTATTCACAGCGGAGGCTGTGAACAGCGTCTCTCCACAGCTCGGCCCGCCCAGTGCACTCGCAGCGCCGCCACGGCCGAGGGAGGCAGCGGCGGCAGCGGGCGGCGGGCGTCGTGCGGGGTGGGCAGCCTGCGGGAAGGTTCCGAGAAGGGTCCGCGAAGGGGCCCCGAAGCGAGGAGGGTCGGTGGCGAATGCTTCTCACCACTGCCGCTGCTGCCGCTGCTGCCGCTGCTGCCACTGCTGCTGCTGCTGCCGCTGCTGCCGCTGCTACTGCTGCCGCTGCTACTCACCACTACTCACTACTACTACTACTACTACTACAACTGACTACTGCTGCCACTCTCGTGAGGCAACACCGGTGCGAGGCGAAGAGGCGGTGCTGCAGGCCGCAGAGAGGGCCCCCGACGGCTCCGAGGCCGCAGGCATGCGTGAGGCCGGAGGAGGTCACCTGAGGGGGGGGGGGGTACTCGCACAGAGTGTGTCTGATTGCCAGTCTGGTTGACACTGCGCGCGCGCGCGCGTGTGTGTGTGTGTGTGTGTGCGTGTGTGTGTGTGTGTGTGTGTGTGTGCGTGCGTGTGTGTGTGTGTGTGTGTGTGTGTGTGGTCGCCCGGGATTCACACCAGGGAGGAGTAGGGGACGCTGCGGGTGTGAAGAGTGCCCACACACCCGTGCCAGGGACCCGGCGCATGTACAAGCTGATGGAGCATCGAGGAGGCACTCCCTCTCGCGGCCCGTGCATCAAGGGTCGCCATTCGAGTGCGAGGGAATCTCGGGTGATCTCGAGTGATCTCGGGTAGCATCGGGTGATCTCGGGTAGCCTCGGGCAATCTCGGGCAATCTCGGGCAATCTCGGGCAATCTCGGGCAATCTCGGGGGCCACCTCGAGCAGCTCTGCGCCGGGCGGGAGGGCGGCGCGAGGGGCGCCTGCCAACTCTGCGTAGTGCACGTCGCCAGAGAGGAGGAGTGCGCCCCGCGGCCGCGTCTCCTCGAGCAGCGAGAGCAGACGCCGCCGCTCGCGCGGGAAGTGCCCCCACGACTCGACCGCCGCCGCCGAGGTTAGCACCTGGGGAGGCTCTGGAGAGGCTCTGGGAGGACGGCTCTAGGAAGGCTGTAGGAGCGTCCGGCAAGGCTGTAGGGGGAGTGCTCTAGGCGTGCTCTAGGCGTGCTCCAGAAGAGCGTGAAGAGGGCTCAGGAAGGATCTAGGCAGGGCTCGGAAGGTTCTAGGAGGCCTCGCCTGGACCGACGAGCTGATGAGGTGCCGGAGATAGGGGGAGATATGGGGAGATATGGGGAGATCAGAGGCCTCGCCTGGACCGACGAGCTGATGAGGTGCTGGAGATATGGGGAGATATGGGGAGATATGGGGAGATCAGAGGCCTCGCCTGGACTGACGAGACGATGAGGTGCGCCGACGCGGTCGAGTTGGTGAGCTGGGTCCGGAGCCACGCCCACTGCTCCTCGTCCAGCACTTGCGCGGAGTGCGAGCTGCCTAGATCTCGGCCAATCTCGGGTCGTCTCGAGGGAGACCCTCGGACGAACTCGCCTAGCACCGGCGCGGGGGGAGAGCGGATGCCGACGCCCAGCAGGGCGCACGCGGAGCGAGTGACGCCCGCAAGGTAGCCCGCCTGTCGCGGACGTGTCGCGGACGTGTCGCGGACGTGTCGTGGGTGTGTCGTGTGGTGGACGTGTCGTGCCCGCCTTTGGCACGCGCGACCAGCCGCCAGGCGACGGGACCGCGTGGTCCGCTCGGCCGAAGCGCGTGTCGAGCATCACCACCTTGGTTAAGAATGAATGAGTCAGCACGAGCAGTGACTCCTGTGTGTCGAAGCATCACCACCTTGAGCTGCCGGGGCGGCTCGCCGAGCGTGCGGCTGCCGTAGAGGCCTCCTCTCTGGGTGCGCCGCGCCGAGTCAGCGGGCGCGCCGACAACCTCGTCGAGGAAGAGCTGCCGCGCGTCCTCCTTCAGCTCCCAGCCAACGCCGCCGTCGTTCAGCCCGTAGTCGTGATCGTCGTATACGCCGTCGACCGGCACGCCGCGCAGCGCCGGCTCGCCCGCCTGCGCGTACGCCTCACGCAGCTGCGCGGCAGATGTCACCGACCCTTTCGGGTACATGGCATCGCCCAGCCACAGCCACAGCGCCGGCGACTGCGCGGCGACGGCGTCCCACACAGGCTGAGGCTTGAGCTGCTTCCGGCAGGAGCCGAACGCCACGCGCAGTGGTGCGCCGACGTGCAGTAGAAGGGTCGGGCTGATGGCGGAGGCAAGGGTGAGGCAGGAGAGCATGACCGTGCCGGCGCCGTGCATGTGGCCGACGCGGGAGACGCGGAATTTCACATGTTATTTTTCGGTGTTCACACATGTACATGTGCATGTGCCTAGTTGTGTTTCTCTGCTCCCTCTGCTCGCCGCGCTCTCTCACCAAGCCAAAGCCGACGGCAGACTCTGCTGCGCTCGCAAACGCGCGAGCTCTCGCCGCCAAGCTCGCGGCGTCAAAAGTGGCTGCGGCTCAAACTGCACCCGCCGCTGCGCCTTCTGCACCCGCCGCTGCGCCTTCTGCACCCGCCGCTGCGCCTTCTGCACCCGCCGGCAGCGACGACGACGACGACGACAGGGATCTCAGCTCGTACGACCTTTCTGCGGGCGGCGGCGGCAGCCGCGATGGGAGCCCTTGCCACCCGGCTAAGCCTGCCGAGGCGCCGGCCGGGTGGCCCGAGGTGGGCGAGCGAGTGCGGGCGCGCTATTCGGCACACAGCGTCACCTTCCGGCCCGCGAGGGTGGTGGCGCTCGACGCTCGCGCCGGGACGGTCGCGCTGCGGTTCGAGGGCTGGGGCGACGTGGTGGACACGCCGCTCGGCCGTGTGGAGCCCCTCTCGGGTGGCGCCTTCGCAAGAGGCGCGCGCCCTCCACCTGCCAGCCCTCCGCCGGTTAGGGAGATGGCGACGGCCTTGGCGCCGCTCGCTCCTCTGGAGGAGCTTCAGGTTCGTCTGTTAGGGACCTTCTCACGTGACCTCTGACCCCGCGCAGGAGCATCCGAGCAGCTTCCCGGCCGCGAGAGCCCGACGTACGCCGACTACGGCGACGTCAGCGCCGAGGAGCGCACGTCACACCGCTCACTGGGGTTGCGCCAAGGGGCTCCTGGCTTTTAGACGTGGAGTCGCGAGCCCCCCCCCCCCCCCCCCCCCTGTGCCCCACCACCTTGTGTGTGCGGAGAAGTGTCTGGCCTGACCTTAGGAGCGCGCGCTGGTGGCGGAGCACCAGCAGCATCGCCACGAAGGTGGGCACCGCCCTCGTCCTCCGGGCGACATGCACATGCACATGCTACATGTCTGGGACGGGTCCCAGCCGTGACATGCACACGCACAATTCCGCTGTACTCCCTGTCCTCCTAGCCCTCGCCTTCACGCGGAGCTCTGGACACGCGGCAGGCGGCAGGAGGGCCGTACTCCCGGACTCTGGGCCGTACTCCCGTGGCGTAGGCGCGCAGCCAGAGGACCGCGGCCGGGCCCTCCTCAAGGGGATGGGGTGGGTGCCGGGCACTGCCCTCGGCGCGAGAGGCGCGGCGGCGGGCGAGCGCGCGGAGCGGCCGGTGGCGGAGACGTTGCCGATGCAGACCGACCGCCGAGGGCTGGGCGCGGGCGGCGGCTCGGGCACAAAGCGGCGGCGCGAGGGCGTGAGGTGAGGAGACGACCGACGAGAATCCCGACAACGAACGCGGGCTTGTGCTGCATATAATTTGACATATGTTTTGTTTCCCGGTCGCTCCGAAACAGAAAATTTGGTGGCCTCCTCCGATCGTCCGATGGGCCGGCTCCTGCGCCATTTGCTCTGTGGCATTGCCCCTCTTGCCCGGGTGGCCTCCCAGCGGGTGGGAGTGCTTGCCTTTTACGTACTGCGGTAAATGAGTGGTATTTACCACTTATTTGATTGATGTAACTCGCGCATACACATTATTTAGTTCCTAACCCCCTAACCCTAACCCTAAATAATGTTAGTATCTCAATCTCTCGTAACCCTAACCCGTAACCCTAACCCTAACCCTAGCCCTAACCCTAACCCCGCGGGGTGAGGCTAGGACGTGGTCGTCTGTCTCGTCCGTCTCACCTCCCTCATGGCTTGCGTGTATAGCCGATCGCTAGCCCGGAGCACCGACTCGAAGCCGTGGCGGTCAAAGAGCGCAAACGCGTCCTGCTTGGTCTCGCTCCTCCTCTTGCTCTTTAGGCCGCCGTGGCTCGACACGCTGCTCTCGGAGTCCTGGGGGCCAAAGCCGCTACCGCGGGCCGCCTGCGCTATCGCGTCAGTCAGCTCCGTCTCGAGCAGCTCCACGAGGTCGCCAAAGAGCTCCGTCGGGAAGATGGCCGCCTTGTGCGTCTGCAGCTGCTCCCACAGCGCGCCGTCCGAATCCGCAGGACGGGCCGCCCGCCCTGTCGCACTGAGCCGGGAGACGAACGCGAGGCCATACAGGCCAAGGACGACGTCGACGAGCAGGTCTTTGTCTTCGAGGTTCGTGAACTCGCCGCAGAAAACCATGATGCTCGTCTCGATCCAGGAGGAGACGTCCGAGACGCTCTGCAGCTGGCCGTCGCCGCCACTGCCGGCGTCGCCGCCCGACCCGCGGGACGCCGGGCAATAGTAGATAGACTCGGTGCCGTTGGCGAGCATGAAGGCCCACTGCTCGAGACGGCACCAGCCGCGGCTCAGGTAGGTGTCGCGGCTGCAGAGGAGGCCCGTGTCGACGTGCGGCGTCTCGGGCGCGCAGGCCACAAAGTGGCTGGTGCACGCCGCGAAGAGGGCGATCGAGCGGACGGCCAGCGCCTTGGTCGCCTCATTGCACTGCGGAATGGAGTGGTAGTCAACCCAGACATGGCAGTCCTCTGCTGAAAAGCCCCGCTCGGCGGCGAGCGCGTTCACCGCCCGAAGCATTTGGACGTAGTGCGCGTTCTGCGGGTCGGGCGCGCAGTAGGAGAGCCACTGGTGCGAGAGAAAGATGATCGGGCGGGTGGAGGCAAAGCTCGCCGCCTCGTCCCACGTGTCGCAGCAGACGAGCACCTTCTGGTCGCGCGCCTCCTCGAACGGGACCAGCTTGCCAAAGCGAGCAAAGGACTTGAACGGCATGACGCAGAGAGGGTACTTCAGCGTCGACGCGTTGTGGATCGCCTCGCGCACGCGCTGCCTCTGCTCGTCGCGCTCGCGGAGGGCGGCGGCGACCGCCAGCTTCCTGTTGCGGGACGACTGCTGCGCGAACCGGCAAACGCCGACCGCGAGGAGCAGCCCGACGGAGCAGGCGACGCAGAGCAGAAGCAGAAGAGTTGTCTGAGGGACGCACGTCGAGCCGCGGAGCTCGAACCCGACGGCGCACCCGCAGCTGCGCCCCTCCGTGTCGATCAGCCCGCCGGGGCACACGGCGCTAATGGCGAGGGAGGCACACCCCAGCGGTGCGTCTCTGCCCGCACCGGACGGGCCGCAGCCGCAGAGCTCGTCGTCGAGGTACAGGCGGAGGGTGAACTCGCCGGTCTCGTAGGCCAGCAGGTGCGCGCTGTACTTCCCCCCCTCCTTGTACTCAAAGAAGACGTCGCGCCCCTCGCCGCTCTCGCGACTGGTCAAGACGACGCGAAAGCGGCGCGCCGAGTGCTCCATGGACTCCCTGGTCCGGAGGGACGGCACCGAGTGCGCCACCTCGAGCGCCTCAAAGTCGCAGCTGGTGAACTCGACCTCCCTCATCTGCCCGACGGTGACCGCCAGCGGGCTTCGCTCCGCCTCGCGCCGCGGGACGCAGCGACCGTCCCGCCCGGGCAGGCCCCACATCGACGTCGCAGCCGTCGCGGTGGTGGCGATGATGGTGTAGATGGGGAGCAGGACCGTCTCCCGCACGCCGCCCACCTCGACGGTCACGTTGAGCGTCGCAAGCAGCGGCTCGAGCTCCTCCCGCATGCCGGCCGAGCCGACGCTGACGGTGAGAAAGTGTGCTCGCCGCTCCTCCACGGTCGAGAGGACGCCGCTCGTCGGCGAGACCTGCAGCCACCTCGGCACGGACGCCGAGCTGACACGCCATTTCAGCGCCGCCTCCTGCGTGCCGCCGACGTGCAGCAGCAGCGAGCGCGAGGTGTTCTCGTTGCGGGACGTCTTGGTGAGCTCGAGGACGATGTTGGGCACGCTCGAGGGGGAGGGGGTAAAGTCGGGCGACTCTGCAGCCGACTTGTCGTCGAGCACCGAGATCGTGTCGACAAAGGCCGGCACCGTGCATCCGTACTCGGGCAGGTAGGCCGCCAGGTCTGTCTCGGGCGCGCCTGTGGCAGGCGTGAAGGGCGGCAAGCACGCGCAGGTGGGAGTCGTCAGGTCCGAGACGCCGTGGCTGTCGCTGAACAGCTCTGCGAAGTACTCGAGGTTTGTGCGCGGGCGCGCCACGATGGCCTCCTCATCCGCACACGAGGCGAGCGGGCTGCACGTGCGTGGATTCGCACCGCAAGTCGGCGGTGATACGTGCGCACCCAGGATGAGGCCCTCGAGCACGTCGGCGCTCCTCTCGCAGCCGGGCGCGTTGCGGGCCCGTAGCGCAAGCAGCCTCACGCTGGGAGGAGGGCGGAGAGACGTGGACGGAAGCAGCAGCGCTCCGTCTGAGAAGCCCACAGCCGGGAGCGGTGCTGGCGGCGCGGCCGAGTCCGCAGCTATGGCCGGCTTGCTGAGCGGGGCGCCGCAGGCGAGCCCAAGCTGCATCCCGACTGCGAGGAGCGAGGCCCCGCGATGCACGTACACTGCCGCGGCGCCGGACGCGCCTTGGTTGACGGAGGTGATCGAGTTGTTCTCAAAGACGGAGTGAAAGACCTCCAAGGAGCCGCCCACGTCGACGCTCGCCACGGCGAAGGAGGTCTCGGTGGCGCTGAGGTCGAAGACGCTGTTGTCTCTCACGCTGGAGCGGAGGAGGCGCGCACGGCCGCCGTGCCGGACCCACAGCACGCCCCCTCGGCGGGACTCCTCCGTCATGCCCGACGTGCCCAAATCGCGACCCTCGCACTCGGCGAGCTCGCTGCCTTGGCTCAGCGTCAGGTTGCCCTCGACGTACGCGGTGCCGGAGAGCTTCGAGTGGCAGCGCAGGATGGACGAGTTGGCCATGTCGAGCGTGCCCCCGCGGCTGACGTAGGCGGCAGAGCCGAGACCGCGCACCATCTCCAACTCACACTCCTGTACTAGCGAGTCGGACATCACGACGAGCGCCTCAGAGCCGATCGAAAGCCCGCCGCCCTCGTGATGCGCCCTGCAGCGCAGCACCTGCACCTCCGAGGCGTGCAGCGTCCCGCCGTGAATGGTGACGCCACCGCCGCAGCCCTCGCCCGGTCCAGACGACTGAATGTCCTCTCCGGTCGCCGCGCCTTGCTCTCGTGGCTGGTGGCGAGAGTGCGTGAAGGGGGTCCCGGCCGTGCAGCTCTCAAAGGTCGTGCGCCGCAGCCGGGCCGCCGTGTACAGCAGGTAGATGCCACCGCCCCCCCTGCCAGCCTCGCAGCTCTCCATCGTCACATCCGTCGCGGCCACGCGGGTCGTGGCGCCCGCCCAGACGCCGCCGCCCGACTGCAGCGCCTTGCAATGCCTGAGGTAAGGTAAGGTAAGGTGAACTTCTCCACACACCCACAAAAGTGGTGGGACGATGGGACTGCCTGAGCTCGCTGCGGTCGACCTCGATCAGGGCGCCGTCGTCCACAAAGATGCCGCCGCCGTTGCCAGAGGCGGTGCTCTCCTCGATGAGCGAGTCCGACAGCAGCAGCTGAGCGCCGTCGGCGACGAAGATGGCGCCTCCATCGCCAGCGGCGGTGCACCAGCGCAGCTCTGAGTGGCGAATCTCAGCCACGGCGCCCAAGAGAGCGATGCAGCCCGCCTCGCGAGCGGCCGAGGAGTCGAGAAAGAGGCTATCCTCGACGAGGAGCGACCCTCCGAGTACAAACAGACTGCCCCCGTCCAGAGCCCGCGCCCTCATCAGCGTGCAGCCCCGCAAGCGAACGTTCCCGTGGTGGCAGGCGATCGCGCCGCCGTATCGCGTCTGGGCGCCGCTGCGAATCACCGAGTCGAATGAGAAGAAGTCGAGGTCGGCGAGAGCGGACTGGTCAACGGCGTCCATCGGGCGGTGGGAGTGGACGTAGGCCATGCACTGGTCGAACAGCACGCTGTTCGCGTTGAGGGTGCTGCCAGGGCCGACCATCACGCAGCCGCCGCCGCCGCTGGCATCGCTCGAGTTTGCCCACCCAGCGCTGAGTGTCAGCGCTGAGAGCCTCAGTGTCCCGCGATTGGTGACCACGAAGGCGCGCGAGCGAAAGCCCGCATCGATGACGTGGCTGCCGTCACCGGCGAGGGTGACATCGATGCCATCGATCAGGACAGCTGCCCCATCCAGGTGGAATTTGGAGGAGCCGTTGAGGGCAACTCGCAGCGTACGCTGCGGGTGCCTCGCTTGGCGCGCAATGCTCTGGCGAATCTCGCTCACGCTCGAAGCGACGACCCAAGTCTCCTCCTCTGCCTCCGCCGCTACCTCCGCCGCTACCTCCGCCGCTGCCTCTGCCTCGGTCGCCGTCTCCGCTGACGCTGCCGCCGCCGCCGCCGCCTCTGCTGCCGCCGCCGCTGCCTTTGCCCTGCTGCCGAGTTCGAGCGCCGCCATCAGCACGCTCAGCAGCTTCGCCGGTGAAGGGTTGGGCGGCGGCGGGGGAGAGGGCGGCGCCGGTGGCGCCAACGGAGTGCCGTACAATGTCCAATCGTTTATTACGGCCGACACCACGCCTGAAGAAACCTGAGCCGCGGTGTGAGGCTCGACTGGAGCTTGCGGCGGCGGCGGCACAGGCGGCGGCAATGGGAGAGGCGGCGGCAGCAGCGGCGCTGGCGGCACGCTCGTCAAGTCCCACTGGCTCCAGTCATTGAGGGTCGCCTGTGGAGCGGCTGCGCCGTCGGCGGCAAGTGCGAGCAACAGCAGCATCAACGTGCTGGCCCAGGGCCGGGCGATGGCCTCCCTTCCACTTCAGCTGGGCCTTTCAAGGACGACTAGCACCTGCTTTTCTTTTTTAATCCTTAAACAGATGTTTCGGTACGGATCATGTAGTCCCCACAATCGCTGTGTGGGATCGCTTGTCATGTGAGAGCGCGGCTTGTGTTTAAATGAAATCGGGGGCACGGGACGCGGCACAAACGGGAGGATCTCTCTCTCTCTCAAACGGGGCACAAACGCCAAGAAAGAAAGAAAACGCACAACCCAAGGGAGGGATGGGAGGACGGCACGCCGCCACCACACAGCGATTTTCAGAAATTATTGTTTTCTCTGCGTTATTTGGAGTTTCCCGGCAACCTCGCGCTTCTAGCCATGGTGGCGCTGCGCAGTTCTACGACGCTGCTTCTAGCCATCGCCGCCGCCGCCGCCGCCGCGCTGGCGCCTCCGGCTCGGCTGCGCGGGCTCGCCGGTGATGCGACGCCGCAGGCCCGCCGCGTCGAGGGCCGGGAGGCGGCCGCTCTCGCCCAGCCGGTGGCAGAGCTGTGCGCCGAGGCCATTCTGCTGGCGGACGGGCGGACTGAGAGGGCGATCCTGGCCTCGGCCCTCGCCCGCGACCTGCGGCAGCGCGTCGGCGGCAGCCGGAGCGGCAGCGGCGCACTGTGGGTCGCTCAGGACGCCGACAGCAACGTCGTCGCGAGCTGCGCGATCGAGGTGGGTCGCCTCTCGCCGGCGGCGCTGGACGAAAATCGGCTGCGCGGGCAGAACCCGCTCGAGGCGGACGTGGCCGAGCGGCCGCTCCTCTCCTCCCTCGCCGTCAGCCCGGACTGGCGGCGGCGCGGGCTGGCGCAGCGGCTGTGCCGCGAGGCGGAGGGGCTCGCGAGGGAGTGGGGGTACGATGAGGTGCTGCTCAAGGTGGAGCGGGACAACCGGCGCGCGCGCAAGCTCTACCGCAAGCTCGGCTACCGAGACGTCGCCGTCGACGCCGGCGCCGAGCGGCCAGAGGCGGGAGAGATAGAGAGGCGACACAGAGTGAGGCGAGACGGTGGCTCCGACCACCGACGCGTTGTTGTTGATGGCACGGCAGGGGAGGACAGGTCACGGGAGCGACACTCGCACATACAGACTGGCCACTCTGACCTGACTGTCACACACACAGACACACAGTACACACACGCGCACACGCACGCACGAACACGCACACACACACGCACGCACACGCATGCGTGTGTGCTCACGCACACACGCACGCGCACGCACACACACAAGAATCCCCGCCAGCGGGCCTGTCACACTCCGTGAGCGCGCGTCGCAGGCGGGGCCGGGCGGTGTCCGGTACGTGCCGACGGTGCAGGTCGCCATGCGCAAGGACCTGAGAAGGCCCCCCGCCGACACGGTCGCCGCCGCCGCCGCCGCCGTCGCCGCCGCCGCCGCCATCGCCGCCGCCGCCTACTTGGGCGCAGTGCTCCATGACGACGCGGCCGCCGTCGCCGCCCTGGTGGCGGACGGCCGCGCCGGCGCCGCGCTGGAGCGGGTGGGGCAGCTCGTCACCGCGGCATTGCCCTCCTCGCTGCCTGGCCTCCGCGGGCTCTGAGGTTGAGTACTACAACGACTCTCTCTCTCTCTCTCTCTCTCTCTCTCTCTCTCTCTCTCTCTCTCTCTCTCTCTCTCTCTCTCTCTCTCTCTCTCTCTCTCTCTCTCTCTCTCTCTCTCTCTCTCTGAGTGTGTGGAGGGCCTCAGGCACGAGGAAACATTTGGGTTCGGGTGGCGACGAATTTCTTATTTTCAACCGGGACCCCTTCGGCACTTTGATCACACCACATCTTGGTTGCTTCCAGCTTCGACTGCGCCGCTGCTCCGCTGCCACTGCTCCGCTGCTTCAATGGCCAAGTTCCTCCGCCCCTCTCTCCGCCACCGCGGGATCCAGAACGTCGCCGCGGCGGAGCGAGGCCACCTCCCAACCCTGTCAAAGCGCGAGCCATGGCTTCAGGCGCGGTCTTCTCTTCTCCAGCGGCCGCCCGCCAAGCCGCTCCCGTCCCACCGGGCCGGCGATCCCGAGACTGCGTGGGCGGATCGGAACAATATGCTCGAGCGCATTGCACTAGTTGCGAGGTGCGACGGCTTCTCGGCCTTTGATGCAGAGGGCGTCGGCCGCCTTGTCGGAGAGCTCAGGCCGACGCTCGGCCTAGAGGTGGAGTCGCTGCTGCCTCTCTTCGCAAATCTGGGAGTCATTAAGAACGTGCGCTCCATGGCGTGCGAACGAGAGCACTCGCTCAAGGCGCAAAAGCAGGCGGCCGAACACGCCGTCCGCCACCTCGAAGACACCGTCGCCGCCCTCGAGGCGCACCTGCGCGACCCGCTCCGGCGGTCGGCCGACTCGGCGCCCGGGGAGGTGCTTTGCTCGCGGCTGCTGGGACTAACCAGCGGCATGCGAGTTAGCCCGCCGTACAGCGCCGTGGGTGGCCTCTCTGGCCTTGTCGACCGCATCAAGGTGCGCTACGACGCGCAGGCGCGCACGCTTCGCGAGGAGGGCTTCCGGGCGAGCGCCTTGCTCAAGGAGATTGGCCGCGGCGACCTGGCCAGTTTCCGCGTCGTGGAGGTTGTCATCGCGGACCGCGAGCGGTTGCTGCAGCAAAAGGTAAGTGCCGTCCTCGAGGGCCTGGGGGCGAGGTCGCTGCGCGTGCTGATGGAGGACCGCGCCACGGCGGAAAGACAGGAGGCGGCGGCGGCGGGCTGGGAGGCGGCGAGGGAGGCGGTGGCGGTCACCGAGGGGGCGACGGGCGGCAGCGCCGCGTAGTGGACGAAGGGCAGGCCGGGGAACTGGCGGCTCGGACAGAGCCAGACAGTGCGCTAGAGGGCGGTGTGACGTGGTGACTGAGGTGTGTGTGGCTGTGGGAGGGGTAGTTTTGGGGCTGAGGGTTGGAAAGTGCTCGTCAAGTATGCGCAGTAATGGATGGGGCCGACTTTTCTGCCACTCTAGTCCTCAGTCGGACAGGCGTCTGGCCGCTCGCGCCCTCGCCCTCGCGCTGCCCCTCCTCGCTCCTGAGCAGCTGGAGCTCCTGCGGAGTGCGGTGCGCTCCTCCTCGCAAATGTCTTGGTTTGGCGGGCACGCTGAGGGGGGGGGGGGGGGGTCTCACACGACACGCACACGGTCTGCAGAGAACTCGTGTGCGCTTGGGTTGGTCAGTGGGTCAGTCGCGCGGTTCGCGCGAGTATCGAGATCACGAAGATCCACGTCCACCGGCCTCAGGCCTCACGCGATCAGCCCACAGCCGACACGGGGGGGGGGACTCACGTGAAGGAGCGAAAGTGCTTGTGCACATAACAACCAAAAACAAAACCATATTCGAGACTCTCCGGGCCACCGCCCGGGTGAGTAACGCGCGAGTAGCGAGCAAAGAAGTGAGCGACAACACAGTGAGAAGAGAGAGAGCCGGAGAGCGACGTAAACGGTCCAGCACACGTATCACGGGGAGAGGGAGGAGCCACGCTGCCGGGGGCAGCTCAGAAGGAGGCGTCGCCCCAGTACGCGCCCCACGTCTGGCCCGTGACCGCCTCCTGCGCCAGGAAGCCGGCAGCGGCGATCATGCCGAGGCGGCCGTGCGACAGCTCGCGCTCCTGCATGAGGCGCAGGTCCTTCTCGTTGCCCGGCGCGAGGTTGAGGGGGTCAAAGTTGAGGTAGCCAGGGTAGTAGTCTGGGCGGAGGGCGGACGGCGCCTTGCCCGTCTTGGGGTCCACCTTGGCCCACCCCACGCGGATGCGGTAGAGCTCTGCGTTGCCGATGCCGATGGTCATGACGATCCACAGCCAGAAGGGCAGCTGGGGGATCTGGTCAATGGCCGGGCCGCCGTCGCCGGAGAAGAGCGGGTGGAAGCGCTCCTGCACGAGGAAGCCGGTCGCCGCGAGCATGCCGACGCGGCCGTGCGCCAGCTCCGCCTCACGCAGCCGGTAGACCTCGCCCTTGCTCTTGCCCTCGAGGAAGCCGGCGGGATCGAAGTTGCCGAGGATGTTGTCGCCGCCGGGCAGGCCGAACGCAAACTCGTCGGCGAGCGGGTCCTTCTTGGCGGACTGGAGGGCGGGAGGGAGGAGGCGTGAGGCCGCGGTGGTGCGAGCAGGCGTGACGTGTGGCGCGATGGCTTTGGCGGCGCTGGCGCGATAGCTTGTGGGTGCACACCTTCTTGCGCATCGCGACGGCCATGCGCGGCGACACCTTGGGGGTTGCGACGAGCGCGGGGCCGGCTAGCGAGAGCGGCGAGGAGAGGAACGCGAGCGACATGGTGAGGAAAGGAGAGGTGATGACGATGCTTCTGCGACGCTTCCGAGACGCTTCCGAGACGCTTCCGAGACGCTTCCGAGACGCTTCCGAGACGCTGCTGGTCGATTCCTCGACATTTCCGATGCTTTTCGCGACACTTTCATTTCCGATGGTTAACAAACAACCGACGTTCACGCGTGCAATCATTCGCACGCGGTTATTCCGGCGATGTCAAGGTCGTCTGTCCCCTCAGCAGGCAGCAGCGGGGATGGGAGCACGGTCGGAAGGGAGGGCGCTTTTGTCGCTTTCGGCGAGAGCGTTCTTTCTACCGGAACATGGTCGTGGGGCATGGGCCCTACTGCGAGGAGGGAGAGGGGGGGGGGGGGTGAGTATTCTTGCCGCCGCGTGCACGCACGCAGCAGCCGCCGCGGCAGAGACGAGCCGCGGCGACGGCCGCAACTGATAACTGCCATCACACTCACACACACAAACAGAACAACACAAAAAACACCTCGGCTGCGAAAATTCTCATTGCAAAACGATTCGACTCGGCCAGCGGCCGTCTCCCTCGCGGCCGCCTCTTCCCTCGCGGCCTGCACACACACACATGCTGCTCGCGGCTGCCCTCTCTGTCGTGCGGCCGGCTGCGGTCGCTAGCAGCCGGCAATCTGTCTCGCGCGGCGGCCGGCCCTCGATGGCCGCGTCGCGCCTCGAGCAGCTCGCCGCGGTGACCACCCTCTCGATAGACACCGGAGACCTCGACGTCATTGCCGAGTACGCAAAGACGGGCAGCATAACCGACGCGACGACGAACCCGCTGTTTGTGAGCCAGGCGGGCCTCAGCGGCGACGAGCGGTACGTCGCGTTTGTCGACGCGGCCGTGCGCTACGCCAAGGCGAACGCCGACGGCGACGGCGCCGTGCTCGAGCTGGCGATGGACCGGCTCGCGGTGGAGCTCGGCCTCGAGATCGTAAAGCTGGTGCCCGGGTACGTGTCCACCGAGGTGGACATCCGCGAGTCCTTCAACACCGCCGAGTCGCTCCGCCGCGCGCGCCGCATCATCGCCATGTACGAGGCCGAGGGCGTCGACCGCTCGCGCGTGCTGGTCAAGCTGGCGGGGACGTGGGAGGGGATCCAGGCGGCGCGCGAGCTCGAGCGGGAGGGCATCCGGTGCAACATCACCCTCATCTTCGGCTTCATCCAAGCCGTCGCTGCTGCACAGGCCGGCGCCCGCCTCATCTCGCCCTTCCCCGGCCGCATCAAGGACTGGCACTCTGCAAACGGAGGCGAGTCCACCTGCGAGCCGAGCGATGACCCCGGAACCTTCTAGGAACCTTCTAGGAGCCTTCTCCTAGGCGAGTCCACCTACGAGCCGAGCGATGACCCCGGAACCTTCTAGGAACCTTCTAGGAGCCTTCTCCTAGGCGAGTCCACCTACGAGCCGAGCGATGACCCCGGAGTCAAGTGCGTGCGGCGCATCTACGCGTACTACAAGGCGCACGGGCACGACGGCACCATCTGCATGCCCGCGTCGTGGCGGCCCTCGCGCGGACCGTCGGACCCTGCCTTCGCCACCGACGAGATCGTCGCTCTCGCCGGTCTGTGCTGGGACACGCTGCTCACCACACGCCCACTGACACGCACCCACGACACGCCCACTGACACGCCCACGACACGTCCACTGACACGTCCACTGACACGTCCACGACACGTCCACTGACACGTCCACTGACACGTCCACTGACACGTCTACTGACACGTCCGCTGACACGTCCACTGACACGTCCACTGACACGCCCGCTGACACGTCCACTGACACGTCCACTGACACGTCCACTGACACGTCCACTGACACGCCCGCTGACACGTCCACTGACACGTCCACTGACACGCCCACTGACACGTCCGCTGACTCGTCCACGACCGGCGTGGACCGGATGACGGTATCCCGCCTCCGAGATCACCCGAGATCACCCGAGATCATCCGAGATTAGGCGTGGACCGGATGACGATCCCGCCCCCGCTGCTGGCCAGCCTGGCGGAGAGCGAGGCGCCCCTCGCCCGCGCCCTGCAGCCGGACGTCGCCGCCGCCGCCTGCTCGGACCCGATCGTCGGCGGAGGAGAGACATCTCCGAGTCTCAGCTGCGGAGCCCGTTCACGCTTGCACGCGTCATCCGCTGTGAGCAGGCGACATGTCCGAGTCTCAGTTCCGGCTCGCGCTCAACGCCGACGTGTGCGCCACCACCAAGATGGCCGAGGGGATCAACGCCTTTGTCGCCGAGACGCTCAAGCTGGAGCAGGCGCTCCGCGCGAAGCTGTGAGCGGCCGGGAAGTGGCATTGTGAGGCGTCGATGGGTCTGTCCGGAAGCGGCGGAGGCGGGGTCAGGGCTCGCGCAGGATAGATAGTCGTGGGAGGCAGAGGCGCGTGGTGGCGACCCGCCGCCGCACAGCTCTCAGCGCGCGCGCCGCGCGAGGGGCCTCGGCGCGAGGCGCGCGGTCCCGCTCATCGTCGTGTAGCGCCGAGGAGGGCCACATCCGCGAGAGTGTATTTGTTCTTGTCAAGTATTTTTTCTTGTCACCCGCATATGAAGAGAGCTCTCTCTCTCACAATTGCGCGCGCTCGCTCTAATATGATTATATAACTAATGAGTAATGTGGACTTAGGACAAAAACACACAAAATCTCTCGCTCTCATCAATGACAATGTGTGTAATGCGTAATGTGTGGAGAGCACTTATTGTTGGTTCATGGAGCTAAGCGCCTAAGGACCACGGGAAATATTGAACTTTTGAATATATTCTCAAATAGTTAGAGAGGCGATCAATATCAATATAAATAGTTAGAGGAGAGGCTGGGCCTGGGGCTGGGCTGGTCCAGGACCGTCAGGTTGGACTCAACATATCAATATATCCAGCGATGGGGGTCCATCCTGGGCTTGAAAGTGGCTCTAAATCGTTAAAAACGGGCCAAAATCGCTTCGAATCGCTTAAACCGCATTGAAAATCGCCTTGAACTCGCGATTTTTTCGATTTCAGCCCACATCTAGGCAATGTTTGGGACAAATCAGCGATCAATATGTCAATATATTGTCAATAGTTAGAGGGGATGCTGTCAATAATCAATATCAATAGTTACAGGGCGAGAATCAATCTTTCCCGTGGTCCTTACATGGAGCACTTTTGGAGCACTTGGAGTGCAGTCAGTAACCGCACATCCAGGGCCGGGGAGCTAAGAAGCGCACCCAGCGGGCCGGATGATTGGCATCGGGTTGCGGGCAAGAGAGCCCTAGCCCCGGGGGTGCGCGTTCGCAGGGCAAGGGCCTTAAAGTAAACACGGGTCTCCGAGGGTTAGTCCCGCGTACCGGGTTTCCCCTTAACTTTTGGATCTTGAATATGCGGCGACACACCGCCGCACAACGGGTGACACGTCCAAGGCAGCCACGCTGTTCGACCGGCTCCTCGCGACACGGCAAGCCGACGCGTACCAGCTCGGCGTGTCATGCTCAAGGCGTGTAAGTGGCAGCGACGTGCAGAGAGCGCTGCTTCGTCGGGCGGAGGGGAGGGCGGCGTGGTGCCCGACGTGTCTACGTACAACCCCGCATCTTAGAGAAGCATATTACCTCAAGATGCGCATATCATCTGTACGGTGTCGGTGTCGCGTTTTTGCTTTTTGCCCTCGCTTTTTCGGTTTTTGTTTTTCGATTTCGTTTGATTAGACATTAGAGTGTACACATGTATTTTTATGGCACTTGAGTATTTGAATCTGAACCCGAACGACACCGATTACGTTACGCTCCGGTCTATGACTGTATGACTACCCGCCGGGTCAGTCCTCCCCTTCCTCACCCGCATGCCTCCGAGCTCCACCCGAGATTACCCGAGATCAGTCCTCCTCGTCGGGCACCCGCATGCCGCCGAGCTCGAGCCCGAACCATCGCGTCACCTGCACAGCGGGCCCGGGGCATGGTCAGATGGGAGGGAGTCGCGGGTAGTGGTTCTCCTACATATCACTGGTTGGACTGGCGGGTCAGGTCGTGGCTAAGTTGGCCCTCATCCGTGGTGTCCGCGTACCGTGGGCACGCTGTACCGGTCACCCATGGCGCGGCCGAGGTCGGGCCCATCCACTGGCAGCCCCGCCTCCTCCCAGCCTATGTCAGGGCGGGGGGGCGTGTCTCGTGCCGCTCGGCGCACAAAGACGGCCGAGTACGCGCCGTCTCGGGCGTGTGCGCTAGTTGGAAGGCGGGGGTCTGTCTCGGGGGTCTGTCTCTCGCACCTGGGCCTCGAGATACGGGGAGATGTGGGGAGATGTGGGGAGATATCCCGCATCTGGCTTCGAGATGTGGGGAGATGTGGGGAGATATCCCGCATCTGGCCCTCCCGCCCAGCCGACGCCGGATCGACGCGAGCCGGTCGATGTGGGACTGCTGGTTGGAGACGGGCTGCTGCAGCGGGTAGAGGAACACCGACTGGCGCGTCGCCGAGCGGTAGAGCAGCCGGACGCCTCCGTCGTCGCGCAGCACAAACTCGACGTCGTCGGTGCCGTCCGTGGGCACCGCCGAAGGGCCGGTCGCGCGCAAGTAGCGCCCGCCGTCGTCCTGCTCGACGATGCGCAAGCCGGGCTCCTCGGCCACCGCCGCGGCGACACTGCGCCACGCCCGCGCCGCGTCGGCCGCCTCCTGCGCGCTGATCGGGCTCCATGGCGGCGCAAACTTGCTCGGGTTTGAGATTGCCGACGTGGAGAGGCAGGCCTCGTCGGCGGCGCAGCTGCGCACCCTGCCACCGGCCAGCCCGTAGCCTTGGCAGGTCACGGTCGTGGCGGAGGGAGTCGATGCCGTCGTGCACTTGCGTCCCACGTCGCCCGTGATGGTGGCGGCGCGGGCGGCGAGCGGCGGAAAGCAGAGCGACGCGGAGAGGGCTAGCCCCGCGTGGAGCGCGGCGCGGCGATGCGGGCTGCTGGTGTGGTGGATGTGCGCGAGAGCTTGCCGGCTGGCCTCACTGCCGATCACAGCCGGCCGCGCGACAGAGAGGGCAGCCAGGGCAGCCGCGATCGATGCGGCCAGCATTATGTCTGTGCACTGAGGGCGCGCACAGGAAAAGAAGCAAGAAGATGCAAGGAGAAAAGAAAACGTCAGATGTGCGGGACCTCTGTGGCTGGACGCGTACCGAAGTGGCGAAGGACAGCGACGCGACGCGGCGAAATGGGCCCTTACCCCGCTCTGCCACTATGACCCGGTTTCGCGCCCCGCGAGGTCTCTTGGGCGATGCCGATCCCCCTCTGCGTGGCCGACTCTACACACAGCGAGCCTTCCTGTCTCCCTGCCACCTCGACGCCAAGCTTGCCGCCGAGGTTCTCCACCTCTCGAGCTATGGCCAATTCTTGTCGCCTCGTCGACAAGGCAGGTGGAGCATCGACGACCGCCCTCTTCACCTACGCGCGCCTCTGGCTCTTCTCCGAACAGGTTCTGATGGTTCGCCAAGATTTCCTGGTGCCGGTGTTCTGGCCCACACGGATGCAGCTCGCGCTCTTCACGTTCGCATTCTTGCGGCCCAGCCGCGTTGCGCTGGGTCTCTGCGTGGCTATGCGTATCAGCATGTACACCGCACAGGCGCCCATGATCTGGGATTCGTCCATCTGGGCCAACTTCACGGACTGCTGCTTTCTCTCCTCGCTCGTCTTGTGCGCCGACGCCGACGTGCTGCGTGGAACTGGCGATACCGTGCGCGTCATGATGGGCATGTTCTACGTCGCAGCAGGCTTTTGGAAGCTGAACAGCGCGTTTCTCGATGCCACTGTCTCGTGCGGCTCCATCTACGTCGCCTCGCTTTTGGCGTATCTCCCGCCCGCGCTCACACCAGCGTGGCTCGTGAAGCCTGCCCTGGCCGCTGCGCCTCTGATGACGATCGCAGGCGAGATGGTCCTCGGCGTCTGCTTGCTCTCGTCCAGCCGTCCGGCGCGGCGTGCTGGCATGCTCCTCTCGGGGCTGCTGCACTTCGCCATCGCCATCACGCCGCACCCCAACTCGGTGCCCACGTTCGGTGTGATGTGCATGGTACGCATGTTCCACGTGATGCCCCACGCCTGGACAGCCACGCTGCGGGAGGCTCTCGCGCCGCCCGGCGACCGCCGTGGCCTCGCCATCCGAGCGGCGGGCGCCGCGCTCGTAGCTGGCTCGTGTGGCTTCACCTCCACTCCGGGCTTCACGGTCGACTACGCCATCCCACTTCAGTTTGCACTCTGCCTCAGCGCCGCCCGCGCAGCGCTGCACGCGGCAGCGGCGGCAGCCGTCAGTGAGTCACCCGAGCGACGCGGTCCGAGCGCGCTGCTGCGGGTGGTCAATGCGCTGTTGGTCCTTGGCGTGTTTGGGTATGCCTTCCTCTCGCAGCCTCTGGGTCTCATGGACATTGGCGCCGCGTCGCCCTTTGCCTCGATCCGGCTGCACGGCGGGTCGAACCACCTGCTGATGCCCACGGGCCTTCTGCAGCGCTGGGCCGGCGACGACTTCTCACGCTCCGACCTCTTTGGGGGCGGGGTCGTCCGCGTGACGCGCACCGACAGCGCGTACCTCAACGCTCTCTGGCCGGCGAATTGCACGGGCGAGCTGCGCCCTCGCATCACGAGCCTTCTGCGCGACGGAAGGCACATCGCGCTGCAATTCAACCCGACCGCGCGGCGCACGCTCGGCCCGTTCCTGCGCGAGCACTTTATGCACCGCTGGCGGCCTGAGAGCGGCGCGCCCTTTGAGGCGTTCACCATCCCCGCCTTCGAGCTGCGGCGAACGCTCGAGGAGGTGCGCCAGAGTCGCGAGGCGTTTGCCATAGAGTATGAGCGCCTCCCGGGCGTCGTGGGCGACGAGGCTTGGCGCACGGCCGCCTGGCGCTCGCGCGTGGCATACACCGAGGACGGGCGGGGCGGGCGGACGTGCCGCGCCAAGGCAGCCGGGGCGCACTTTTGGGCCGAGTGTGCAGACGACGAGATCGTGGTGCGCCCCTTCCCGCCCGGGCTGGGCGGCCTCTACCTTTGGAAGACGGCGCTGTGGTTTGCGTATCCCATCATCGAGGGCATCGAGGAGCTGCCGTGCATGGACTGACGGCGGCAGGAAGCGGGTGGGCGGGTGTATTATAGGAAGGTGACGACACAGCCAGGCTCGGCCTGGACACCAGTGTATATTTTGAGGCGTTAAAAAAACCAAAAAGAAAGAAAAAAGTCCACCGCTGTGGCTCTCTGGTGCCACCGATTCTCGCTGTCCGCCGACTTCTCCGCCTGGATCTGGCGCCCTCGCCGCCTCCGCCCAGCCCACCTCCACCATCACCGCCGCCGCCTTCTCCGCCGCCGCCATCGCCACCTCCTCCCTCGCCCCCACCGCCCAGCCCGCCGCCGCCCAGCCCGCCACCGCCCAGCCCGCCGCGCCGCCCTCGCCGTCGACAAGGAGAATAGAAATGGGAGCCCCGGGAAGGTTACACCACACACGCCCACACACCCGCACACCCACACACGCACACACCCACACGCGACACACCCACACGCCCACACACCCACACACCCACACACGCCCACACTCCCACACACCCACCACACGCACACACACACACACACACACACACACACACACACACACACACACACACACACACACACACACACACACACACACACACACACACACACACACACACACACACACACACACACACACACACACACACACACACACACACACACACACACACACACACACACGCACACACCCGCACACCCACACACCCACACACACACACCACACACCCACACCCACACCCACACCCACACCCGCCCCCCACCTCGCCCACGCAGAAATCGCCAACCAAAATCGCCCCCCCCCTCCCCCAACCAAGCAGCGACGCTGACGAGTGACGGCCAAAGCCGGCATGTATGGAAAAGAAAGAAAGTCGTCAGCCGATGGAAGGGAGAGGGACAGACAGCAGAATCTTGGAGACCGCCGTGATTGATGATAGAAAGGCGATGAACAGTCTGGCTCGACATCTTGAATCACTTGGAGCACTTGGAGTGCAGTCATTAACCGCACATCCAGGGCCGGGGAGCTCAGAAGCGCACCCAGCGGGCCGGATGATTGGCATCGGGTTGCGGGCAAGAAAGCCCTAGCCCTGGGGGTGCGCGTTCGCAGGGCAAGGGCCTTAAAGTAAACACCCGCCCGGGGGTGCGCGGTCGCAGGGCCATAACACGTCTCCGAGGGATGGTTCCGTGTACCGGGTTACCCCTTAACTGCAGAACGCACCCTCTTCCTCGACCGTGGGGGGGGGGTGCGCAGTCGCAGGGCCATAATCAAGTTTTAAACCTCATCAATATCCGCCCTCGTCCTCCTCGCACATTTCGAAGCAGGCCGTTCATGTCAGGGCATGTCCATAATCCGTTTGCTGATGTCAACAAAGTTTACATCACCGCTGCCGGCCCTAGCGCCGTCACCAACGCCCCCCTCACCATCGCCGCCGTCACCGACGCCGGCACCACAACGATCTCTCAGGCGTCGCCCTGAAGATGGGAGTTATTCGCAAAGCCGCTGGGGCCAGTATCGCCGACTTTCTGAGACAGAGGTGACCAAGTGCGAGGGCTGCAACAACATCAATGGGCCAGGCGAGTGCTGGAACACCTGCGGCGACGCAGCCGGGCTCTGCTCCAAATGCGACGGCACGCTGGGCACACCGGGGGCGTGCTGCCAAAACGGGAAGTCCGACGATCCTCCCGAATGCCTGTGGGTGCCCAACACCAGCTATTTGTACGATGGCTACCATACGTGCGTGCTGCTCCCACCTGGACCGCCCTCGCTGCCGCCGCCCTCGCTGCCGCCGCCCTCGCTGCCGCCGCCCCCGCCGCCCCCGCCGCCGCCACCGACGTCTCCGCCCGCGCCGCCTTGTGGGCCGGGCTACGGGCAAGTCGCGGGCGATGTCGCCAACGCCGGTGCAATCAACGGCGTCGGCAACAACATGGCGATCACCGGCTGCGACGTGTGCTCCGACGCTTGCGACAACGAGCCGTTGTGTATGTCGTACGAGTGCAGCGCGGTGCAGCTCCTGTGCAACCTCAACACGCAGACCTGGCCCGACGGGTACCCGAGCTCGAACGCGGACTACGAGGACTTCGCCTTCTGCGTCAAGCTTCAGCCGCCGCCGCCCTCGCCCCCGCCCTCGCTCCCGCCGCCGCCACCGACGTCTCCGCCCGCGCCGCCTTGTGGGCCGGGCTACGGGCAAGTCGCGGGCGATGTCGCCAACGCCGGTGCAATCAACGGCGTCGGCAACAACATGGCGATCACCGGCTGCGACGTGTGCTCCGACGCTTGCGACAACGAGCCGTTGTGTATGTCGTACGAGTGCAGCGCGGTGCAGCTCCTGTGCAACCTCAACACGCAGACCTGGCCCGACGGGTACCCGAGCTCGAACGCGGACTACGAGGACTTCGCCTTCTGCGTCAAGCTTCAGCCGCCGCCGCCCTCGCCCCCGCCCTCGCTCCCGCCGCCGCCACCGACGCCTCCGCCCGCGCCGCCTTGTGGGCCGGGCTACGGGCAAGTCGCGGGCGATGTCGCCAACGCCGGTGCAATCAACGGCGTCGGAAACAACATGGCGATCACCGGCTGCGACGTGTGCTCCGACGCTTGCGACAACGAGCCGTTGTGTATGTCGTACGAGTGCAGCGCGGTGCAGCTCCTGTGCAACCTCAACACGCAGACCTGGCCCGACGGGTACCCGAGCTCGAACGCGGACTACGAGGACTTCGCCTTCTGCGTCAAGCTTCAGCCGCCGCCGCCCTCGCCCCCGCCCTCGCTCCCGCCGCCGCCACCGACGCCTCCGCCCGCGCCGCCGCTGCCGCCGCCCTCGCTGCCGCCGCCCTCGCTGCCGCCGTCCCCACTGCTGCCCGAGGTCCGACTCGGACAACGACGGCTCACCAGATGCGGAGGAGGGCATGGCCGACAACGACAGTGACGGCACACCCAACAGCCTCGACCCCGACTCCGATGGTGACGGCTTGCCCGACGCTGAGGAGCACGGCAGCGACGCCGATAGCGACGGCCTCCTAGACCGCGACGAGAGCAACACCGCCGACGCCAACAGCGATGGCATCCTAGACGCCATGGACTCCACCACGCCTGCTTTGGTTCGTCAGGACCCCCATGTTCACTTCGCGCACGGCGGTCGGGCTGACTTCCGGGGCCGCAACGGAGCTTACTACAACTTCTTCTCTTCGCCTCGCCTAGCCGTCAACGTCAAGACTGAGGATGCGACGTTCCGGCTACACGGCGGCAAGCTCATCGTCCATGGCAGCTTCCTCACCGAGGCGCATATCGTCGCTGGCTCCTCAAACCCCGCTCCCGCCCACGCCTCCTTCTTTTCCCATTCGCTGAACGACGAGAACTGGGGGTGGAACGTCATCAATGGGACATGCAAAAACCGCCGCTTCAAGTTCGGAAAGTGGGGGTTCAAGCAGTGTGGTGAGCTCAGAATTGAGATGACCTTCTCCACCGCCACCTTCACCCTCGGCAACTGGACCATTACTGTGCGGGGCAACCACGTTTACGATTGGATCTCGGGACCGAAGCACCGCATTGATGTCAGCTTCAGTGCGAAGGGCGACGCCGCCACGCGATCTCTGCCGCATGGAATCATCGGACAATCCTTCGCCTCGGCTGCGCCACGGTATGGCCTGCTAGACGATTACCCCAAGGCCGGCGAGTTCACGACCTCGGCGATGGGAGAGGGCGCGATTGAGGGGGAGGCTACTATGTACGAGATGCCTTCTTCTCATGCCACGGACTATGCCTTCTCGCGCTTCCACAAGGCAGAAGCTGCAATCGACATAGATCCGCTGCTAGCGCTCGGTGCGAGCGCTGCCACCGTCCAGGAGCAGGACGTGTAACGATCCACTCGTTCAGGAGCAGGCGCGAATCGTTCTGCGTGGGATGGGAGGGGGGCTGGCCTAAGGCCTAAGAGTTTGGGTTTCGGGTTCCTGAGGGAGGGTGTAGAGGATGTAGAGTGTGTAGAGCGCTGTGAACTGTATGTAGAGATGTAGAGCCGCTGTGTAGAGCTCTACATCCGGCCGGCGCGGGACGGACCGCGTGCGTGCGTTGTAGAGCGAAACCCTATGGCAGGCGGGAGGGTACGCGCCCTCGTATAATGGTGAATGCTCAACCGCTCCAGCCAGCCGCTTACGGCTGGTGAAGAATCAGTCAGCCTCGGACTGGGACACCAGCGCGGTGTGTATATGGGTTCCCTTGGTATTACAGCTGGGTGGGATGCCGCGCCGTTATTTTCCGCGAGTTCAGGGTATCGCTCGGGAGGCCCACCCCGGGCCGACCACGGGTATATCTTGAACACAATGCTATTTCTTTTTTCAGGTGTACCTGTGTTTAGCGCCAGTCAGTGGACAGTGCGCGCCAGTCCCGTGCCCCTAGTGTTGTGCTAGCTCCGGCCGCAGCCCCGCCCAGCCGCCCTTAGTTCGTCCCCTCAGTAGAGAAGACTAATCCTGGGGGAAGCAACCAGCACTCTCTGCTATTCTCTCAGTGCGGCAGACAAGAAGATATGGTGACGTGCACCAGTTCTGACAGCTCCGACAGCGTCTGACAGCAACATCTGACAGCTCCGACAGCACCCGACAGCTACAGATCACCTCTGATGTCAGACAAGCACCCGACAGCACCCGACAGCACCGACAGCACCTGACAGCTGGTCCGACAGAGGCACCTGACAGTGCCTGACAGTGCCCGACAGCCCGACAGATCACCTGACAGCACCTGGCAGCCTGACAGCCAGGGCTCAGCCCCCACAAACACAACGGTGCGGGGAGGTTTGGTCTTTGGAAACGGTTAGCCGATATCATCCACGCCAGGGTCGTCAGGCGGCGCCCTCGCGCTGGCCCGCTCCTCCTCCTCCGCCCATTCCGACAGGAGGTCGAGCTCGGCCCGCAGCTCCCTCACTACCTCCTTCAGATTGTCGGTCGAGCTGGCCCGCTCGGTGCTCGCAAACATGGCGTGTCTGTTGCAAGTATACGCAAGTCATGGGTGCAGCGGCGCGCTCTACTCGGCATGAACGAAAATGGAATGAGGTGGACTCCGCATCTAGGCGCGAGCCCGATCCGCAGCAGCCGCCACAAGCGGAGGAACATGACGAGCCCGATCAGGTCGGAGAGCCCCGCCGTGTTGTAGAAGACGCACTCGAGCACTAGCGACGCTGAGACGATGACGATGTCGAGCACATAGTACACGTTCGAGAAGAAGTCGCGCAGACCACTCGCCGCGAGCAGCGTCAGCAGCTCAATCTCAAAGAGGCTCAGGATCGCGACGCTCGCCCAGGTTAGCACCTAGGGAGGGAGGCAGAGGCCTCCCGACGTCTGAATCAGGAATCGCGTGCAGGACCTCGGGTGAGCGCCGCATGCGCAGTGTGCACGGCGGGGTGCGCGTGCTCGTCGCAGCCCACGCCGTGCGGGCCCTCCACCGTGCCCTTGCCGCACAGGCTATGATGCCCGCCGTGCTCCGCCTCGGCGACAGAGGGGGGCGGCGGTGAGGTGTGGCGGCGGTCAGGAGGAGGGAGATGGCGGGGAGGAGAAGAGAGGCGGCGGAACGGAGAGAGGGAGCCCTCGCCTCGGCGAGATAGCGCAGCGTGTGGTGCTCGCCCTCCTCTCCTGCGGCGCAGCAGCTGACCGTGTCGCGCTTGGCTAGCCTGCGCGAGCCACCAAAGAGGCTGGCTTCGTGAGCGCTGAGCGTGAGGCCCCTTTGTGGCGTGTCAGAGTCTGGGTCTGAGGGAGTCGGGGGAGGCTCTTGTCTGCTTGTTTGGCGAGCCTGTACGCCTCGTGCGCAATACGTGTGTTCCGCGTGTGCGATTGCTCCCTCGTCCGTGCGAAGCTGACCTGCACGACGGGTACTCGAGATCGAGGCAGATCTCGGTGATGACGATCAGCATGTCCAACACGAGCAGAAGGATGAAAAAGAGCTGCACGCGGTGGCTATGCAGCAGGTGCAGGCACCGGCGCTGCCAGGAATCTGCCCCGTGCTCGGCGTGCGCTTTCTCCACCTCCGCGCGCGCGGAGAGCAGCTGCGCCTTGAGCGGCTTCCCAAAGGCCCTCGCCCCGTACCTGGTCTTTGGCGAGGTGACTTCTGACGCCCCCGCCGCCTCAAGCGCGTCCATTGCTGCGTAGACCGCTTGCCTCTTGGCCCGGAGTGTGTTTTCCCTCGGATTAGCCTTCAGTTTCCTCTCTAGCTTCTCGGGCGAGTGGACTTCCTTTACTCGTCCACCTTCCAATCGGCTAGTCGGCGGCGGCTGCAGCGTCTGGATCTCCGCCATCGCAAAGAGAGGGATGATGAGCGCTCACGGTCGCTAAGCCATATCCAGAGGCCCGGAAACGGTTGAGGTGATCCGTGTCCGGGCGCGGGGGCGGGCCTCCTCGCATTTACGCGATTTTTGAGATCGCTGTGATGCCCCGAGGTCTCGAGAGCCTACAATGCGATGCGAGTTAATGCGCAGTTCTTCTCTGCACTATAGCCCTTGAGAAAAAGCTCGCATTATGCAAACCTGTGCCTGTGTCCTAGGAAGTAGACTGGGAGGGGTACTCCCAAAGGCAAGAGGAGGTCTGGAGAGGCCCACAGCGGTCAGGAGAGGCCCCAAGAGGGTGCTAGATGAGAGTCAGCAGAGCGCGCCGTCTCGGCGGCTATGGGCAAGTGGGCTGAGAGACCAGAGGGATTTTATTCTCGGCCGGAAGTGCGCGGCTTAACTTCTAATAAATTGTGCCAGGTGTATCCGGGGGCGGGCAGCACGGAACCGATTTTTATTCGGCGCAGACCTTAGCTTCCTGAGTCACCAGAAAATCCCAACGATCCTTGAGCGGAGGCCGCCTTAGCCACTTTTCCGGCCTCTCCGGAGAATCAGAGAGAATGGCTACCAAAGCCCAGCATGGCACCCGCGGGCAAAGCTGCCCCCAGGTCCCTAGAGCCCATGGGCATTCCCAAAGGATATGTCAGCGTGAGGTGAGGGCGCAACGGTGGGGGCTCTCACCAGCCCCTCAAAGTCGGGGCTCTCGGGAGGCGGTCAGAGGGGCGGGCAAGGGCACGTGGGAGAAGGGTCAGTGCGGCCCACAAGGTGTGAGCTACCCCCTCTCCTAGGTGTGGCTCTACAGCCCCTGAGACCCCCTAGGCTGGGCACCATCAGCTTGGGCAGAGGTCCTCGGGGTGGGGAGAGAGGGAGCTCCCCTTTTCAGCCCCCCCCAACCGCGCATTAACTCGCATCCCATTGTACTAAGAAAATTTTATACGGAATACGTCGCTTTTGGAATACGTTGGGAAAGTTTTTGGAATACGTATTCCACCTCCCCCACCTCAGCACATCTCCGCTGTCGCGCGCCGCGTGCTCGCGCAGCCGGTCTGCGCGTCGGCGGCCGAGCGCAACAGGTCCGTCTACGGGGCAATCAAGACGACGGCGCGCGGGCAAATGGGCCACGCCGTCGCCGACAAGCGCGTCTACTGCCACGAGGCGTTCCACCTCAAGGGCAAGCTTCAGACCGCCGGCTACAAGCAGGCGGTCGAGAAGTGGGACACCGACTCCGACTCGGACAGCTCGGACGAGGAGGACCTCAAGATGTGAGGCAAGCGCGGCGGCGGCAGGGGCGGTGTGGGGGGGTGGGCGGTGGGGACGCTGCTGTGAGCACGTCGGACGCCACGCGCGGGACCTCCTTACGGTGCGCGCCGCGCACGCACGCGCGCGGCTCGCACGCACGCGCGCGTGCGCGTACAGTCTTTCTTATAGCTTATACACAGTCGGCACGCGCGTTCCACGCGTGCCCCGCTGAATACAAATACTACCCATTCTAGAGCTGTTTTGGAATACGTGGAATACGTATTCACAGAGTAGGCTCGAGAGAGCTTGGAGTCTTAAGGATCGTCCGCGGTAGCAGAGAGGATGGGGGTTCGGGCTCTCTTACTCTGCCTTCGCCCGCCCACGACGGCAGGGCCTCGGTCGGTACTCGATCGAGTATATCAACAGGTTCTGGCGAGCAGCGAGCGCGGAGAAGTGTGCGACTGTGCGGCGGCGCCGGTGAGAGATGTTGTGTTGGCGTTCTCACTCCAAGCGCCGCGATCTACATGCCGCATTTGATTTCACGAGCAAATTCATGAAAAACCACAGCTGAAGCACGGGCTCAGCCCGACGCCGCGCTCTATCAAGCTCCGAGTGTGGTCGGGACCAGCCAGCATGCTCGTGAAGGCAGCCTGGCTCCTCCTCGTCGCTGCCGCGAGCGCAGATGTTTACATGCACACCCTGCGCGGCTCCAACAACCGGCTCGACGAGGGCGACGGCAACGCCAACAACCAGAATCGCCTCTTCGACTCACAGAATAATGCGGCGGCGAGTTCGGCTCTCGCTCGCTCCAAGCCTGTCTGCACCCACACTCACCCAGCTGCGCGTTGCTAGGGTGGATACGGCTACGGCGGCTCTGCACAGAACCCGGCCGAACCGCTGCGCTTCATCTGCGGCTCTGAAATTGCACGCACCGCACCTGATGCGTCTAGCACCTGATGCGCATGTGGACACCGGGTCTCACCTAGCATCGCCGCCCCGACGTCCGATCAGGTTCTCAAGTGGACGACCCAGCACTCGTGCGGATCCGAGAACGCCGAGTGCCAGATCGTCATTCAGTGGATGTTCAACGACGACGACTCCACGCCTGCTGGGCTGCCTCCCGCGCCCGACGGAGTCGGAGAGGGGCCGCTTCGCGACGGAACCGACGGCAATACGCAGAACGTCAACGCGCCGCTCCTGATCCGAGGCCTACATGAGCCGCTCTCCTACTATCGCATGTGCGAGGATCGGAAGCGGAACGGTGGCTTGTACGCCGCAGACCAGGACATCGACAACGACAACACCGAAGCAGACGAGACTCGGCAAAACCCAGACGGCACGAGGTACGGGTACGAGTGCCCCGAGGAGCGTGACTACTATCCGTACTGGCACCCCTCCCCATGGCGCGACATTGCGGTCCTGACCAACAACCTCGAGATGCAGCCCTTCTACGAAGCCAACTCGCAGAACGTCGCCGAGAAGAACTACTGCGCGGGTGAGTCGAGCAACCCGGAGCGCTGGAGCAACGGCATTCGCGAGGCCAACTCGGCGAGGCGCTGCGGCGAGGCTGGCGGAGATTGGGTGGCAGCAGAGCCCTTTGGCACCGATACCGTCCAGGTCCTTCCCATCCTCGCGTTCCAGCGGGACAACCACCTGGGCAACCTCGACACGGGCTACGAAGCAAACTACACGTGGACCGTCCCGTGCGGCATGGGCCCCGGCGGCTCGGACACGATCGAGAACGCCGTGGTGCGCATTCGGTACAACATCACCACGGCCGACACTCGTGTCTGCGCGGCGCCGCAGTACAAGACGCGGCAGGAGTGCAACGAGGCGGGCTACATTTGGTCGGCCTTCCACCTGACGGCGGACTATAACGACGACGATCTCGACAGCGACCCGCCGCTGCCGGAGCAGGACCCTTACGTCTCGATGAATGGGTTTCTGCGCGGCACCGGCGGCGTCGACTCGCTGCTGCAGCTCGCAATGAACACAAATCAATTTGGCCGTACGTTCCAGGACCGCTCCCACCGCTTCTCGATCCAACCACGCCCTGCGGGAGTGCCAGCTGAGGCGCGGATCCACAACCTCGGCGTCAAGGGCAAGCGCGGCAACATCGTGCAGGCGTATCCCGCGACGGAGTACGACTGGGACGGGCCAGAAGAGGCTCGCAGCGCCTGCAGCACCCGCGCGCACTCTCTGACTCCCCCTCTGAGTCTCAGTCTCCCCCTCATACGTGCGCCCACTCCCCGCGGTGCCTGCCTGGGTGTGTGCTTCAGATGGACGCGGCGGACTTCATCCACGTGCACTGGACCGGGAACGACAAGACGAACGGCGCGGGCGAGGGCAAGGAGGGCACGGATAGGCACAACCTCGTCGAGATCGACACGCTCGGACACAACGTGCCCGTCGACCCTCGCTCGCCCGACTCGATGTTCAATGTCAACGCGGAGATCAACCTGGAGCCGTCCTCCTCGCCCTTTGGCGGTGCACGCAGCCAGGCAGAGCTCGCGCACCAGTTTGCGCTGTCCAAGCAGCAGGCGTCCTACCGCAACCGCACGGTGCATGTCCTGCGCAGCCCGCTGCTAAGCCCCACCCCCCGCGCCTTGCCCGCGACAGAACTGCGCCGTCTCGCTCAACGAGAACCTCAACGACCAGGCAAAGGACAATTGCGCCAAGCTCAACCGCGCGGAGGCCACGGTCGACCTCGGCCTCATCCAGCCAAAGCCAAACGAGGACGGTAGCCGCAAGTGCTACAAGTTCATGAGCAGCCGCAACAACAACTTCAGCAACCGGCGGCAGGTTGCCACCCTCTGCGTCACGGACGGGGAGAAGTTCCCGCCACAGCCCCTTCCTCCGGGCGATGTCGCGGTGCAAAAGGCCGCGCGCAGGCGGCTGCAGGATGCCGGCGACGGCGGCGGTGCCGAGGTGATTGTGTCGTGGATGTCGGCGCACCAGGCGCTGGCCACGGGCACTGACCTCAAGCCCTACCTCGTCAACAAGGGCGCGGCTGCCCACGCGGGCGGCTACCACAACCCAGTCGCGAGCAACTTCTCTGTCGAATACTCGGTTGACGGCTCCAGCTGGGCCGAGGCCCCCACGGCCTGCTCGCTGTCGCCCTGCACCGTCTCGGGCATCCCAGACGCGGGCATGGTGGCCTTCCGGGTTCGCGCCTACAGCGACGCTGGCGTCGGATCGGACCCGTCCCCCGTCGTGGTGCTGCGCATCGAGCCTCTCGAATCCTCGCCGCCGTCGCCGCCGCCGTCGCCGTCGCCGAGCCCGCCGCCGAGCCCGTCGCCCCTCCCGCCGCCGCCCGCACCCGGACTCCCTCCGGGCGCAACTGCGCCGCCCCCGAACCCGACTGCACCGCCCCCGAACCCGGCTGCGCCACCGCCCCCGGGCGCCCAGGCGGCTGAGCCCCCGAGCGCGGTGCAGCCGCCACTCGATGCTCCCCCCGGCCCGCCGGCAGCGCCTGGCACCAACACGAGCAGCGACGGCTATGGAGGCGGCACGAGCCTGACGGCCCTGTCGGCGTGCGGGCCCGGAGAGGAGCTGTCCACGGAGGCCATAATGATTGCGATCGGAGGCGGCGTCGCCCTCGCCGTGCTGCTCATCGCCGCCGCGGTGGCCGCCTACTACTGCTGCCGCCGCAGGCCCGCCACGGCAAAGACGGCACCAAAGACGACCCTTGAGCAGACCTACAACGTGGGCAAGCAGTACTCGGGCGACATCTAGAAGGGCTGCGTGGCGCCGGGCGCCGCCGCGGTGAAGGTGGGTACAGCAATTGGCAGCTTCCCGGCCGGGCCGTGGCGTGCAGCTGAGGAAGGTGGAGTCCGCAGACGCGACAGATTCTCTTTTGCCGGATGCTGCGGTCTCGGCGACCGCAGCGTTCTTCGCGCTGTCGAGTAAGTAAGATAAGCTCACTCTGATGTTGACTGTTGCGACTTTGCGGTGTGATAGCACTCCTCCCGACACACACACGTGTTGAATACCAATTAGGTCAAGCCAAACCGTAGATACTGATGTGTGCCACCGTCGCAGGAGCGGGAAGGACCTCAAAACTCTCTCCATGCTAAAGCCGTACAGTGTAAAAAGATAAGTGTACACAACTCATAAGCGGCGCTCCTGTCCAGCCGTAGAGTACCCATGACGATCGGCTGGCGACCCGTCAGGGTCGCCAGTTGACTCTTCTATTGTTGGTCGTGACGACCATGTAGATCGGTTATCTACAAGTTCGCCAAAGCCTCGCCATACTCCCCCGCCGGTCATGGTCGAGGGAAGCTCTCTCCGTAGCCCGATACCAATCATCCGGCTTCCCCGGGTTCACCGCCACACCGGCCGCTGGGGGCGTTTACTTAGCAATCACTTACCAAAGGGAGGGAATTCACTTTCTCACTGGCTCGCGGGCACACGGTCTGGAAGAAAGATCTCTCAATCATAGTCTGTCTCACAGCGTAAGGACGCGGCGTGCATATGGGACGCGAAGCCTGACTCGCACGTACTAGCCGCAGACAGCGCTGCTTCGCAGCACACACTGTTTCCCCGTCGCCTCCCCCGTGCCCGGCTGCAGCCCGCCGACGCGGCCTGGCGCCCACGCGGTGGCGGCGACGACCGCGACGAACTTGCTGAAGTCGTTCCAGCTGGGCCGCTTGTTCGGGTTGCTCGTGAAGAAGGCGTCCTCCGCCTGGCTCTCGCTGTACGGCACCTTGCTGTGCCGCTTGATGCCCGGCGGGAGCTTGACCTGCGGGACACACGCGAGAGCAGGTCTCTCACCGCTTGTGTGACGGGTAGAGGCGGGCCAGGGCTGTCCCACAAATCTCCACGTCCTGGGACACAGGAGCCCCACGGCACTTCAAGTGCGCGTGGGTGAGGCGCGCGCGTGTTTGTGTGTGTGTGCCCCACCTTGCCGCAGTTTGCGTGAAAAGCGCCCGCGAAGAGCCCCTCGCTCGTGGGCTGCTGAGCCTGTGAACGAATGAATAGGTGAGCGAATTAACTGATTGAGGACAGCCTCGCCCGTCGGCCGCGGGACCGCCGGCGCCGCGCCCTGCGCCTCGCCGCACTCCCAGGCCGCGCTGTCGAAGCGGCAGCCGTAGAAGTTCGCGCAGTGGTTCAGGTTCCAGCCGAGGGAGAGGTGCTTGAACGCCTGAAGAAGAAATACAGGGCGGGTATTCGTTTCTAGTTCCATCCCCCGAGGGAGACGGGGCTTACTCGCCTCCGGCCGCTGCTTGAGCGCCAAGTGGACGACGCCCTGGTTGGAGACGCGCCTGACGGATCAACGAGGAGTCAACTATTGATGACGAAGCGGCGAGGTGGCCCGCCGCCCTGCTTGGAGACGCGCATCTTGCTGTGGTCCCCACGCTTCCTTTCGTCGACAGCGTTCCAGCCGTCGCGCACCATCGCCTCCCACGCGCCCGCGCGCATGCGGCCGAGGTGGAGAAGGTTGACGCAAGTGCACATGTCCGTGTCCTGGATGGTCCTGGCGACCTTCGCGCCCAAAGTGCCTCCGTTGCTCTCCGCCTCCCTCACTTGCGCGCGGACAACCGCGGCGGACGGCGGCGGTGTGTGCACGTGCAGGAGGGGGAGCTGCATCAGCGTCTTTGGCCCAAAGGCGTCGAAGCGGCGCCAGAGCTGCGCCACGTCGGCGAGGAGGAGCATGTCGGTGTCGATAAGAATGCAACGGTCGACCGACGGCAGCAGCCGGTGCAGGAACGTCTTGGCCGCGCCTGGTCTCGAGCAATCTCGGGTGAGCTCGGGCCATCTCGGCAGCAGCGGGTTCAGGAACGTCTTGGCCGCGCCCCAAGCGCCCGTGTGGTGCGAGGAGGCGTTGTAGCCTGGCATAGCCTGCGCGACCATCGCCTGGACCTTGTCCGCCGCGATGACCGTCACGTCGCTGCTTTGCCTATATCTCGGGTGATCTCGAGTGAGATCTCACGAGGTATAGCCGCGATGACCGCCACTCGCTGCTTTGCCACGCGGCGCGCGAGCGGTGCAGCAGCGCGCGGACGGCCGCGTGCGTGTGGGACGAGACGACGACGTGCAGCGCGATCGCCGCTCTGCTCGTCGCCCTCGCCGAGCGCAGCATCAGGTCGAGCTCGTCGACGGCGCTCACCTTGCCGGCGGCCATGGCGCACAAGTGCACTACCTCCTCCTTCGCAGCCTCCGCCCCCGCCGTCGCCGCCAACACAGCCGTGTCCCCCTCGAGAGCTGTCGGCCCCTGCAGCAGCCGCCGCCCGTGCGCATCTCTCATCACGTGCCCGAACGCCTGCGCCTTCTTGACGTTGGCGCGCGCCTCCGCCCGAGCCCGCCCCCCTGCGCTCACCGCCCGCTCCCAGCCCCCTCCTGGGGGCGGGCGGTGAGCCCGCCCCTTCTCGTCAACGCCGTACTTCTTGCGCAGAGCGCCCGGCGACAGCGCGTGAGCGCGAGCTGCTCGCGGGCTAGCGCCTGGATGCCGCGGGACAGCAGCGCCCGCCGCCGCCGGGTGAACAGCGCCCGGTGACGGCGCGCCGTCTGTCGAGGCTTGCTGCAAGCCCCGCACCGTGCCTAACGAGGCGTCGGCGTCGGTGTGGTGCTTCGCCTTGGCGTGATGGTGCGAGGCGTCGGCGTCGCTGCCTCGCCGGCGCGGCTCGGTGAAGTTGATGCTCACGAGCAGCGGCGGCGGGCCTAGAGGAGCGGAGATTACCCGAGATGAGCCGAGGCGACGTTGCTGCTCACGGGCAGCGGCGGCGGCGCGGCGCCCGGCGCAGGCGAGAGCGTCAGAGGGGCGCCGGCAGGCACAAAGAGCGTGCCTGGGGGGGGGGGGGGGCGTGGACGTGTCGAGGACAAGTCGCGGACCACGCATCGCCGCGCGGCGGAACAAAGAGCGTACCTGGCGCGGTGAGAGTGCGCATCTTGCCGTCGGCGCCGCCGTAGAGCACCTCGCCCCTCGTCGCCAGCAGGAGCTGGTCGTGGCCTGCGCCGGCGGTTGAGCCGTGCGGTCCGCGCAGCTCGCCGCCGGAGACGGAGAGATGCAGAGAGCTCGAGTGGCGGAGGCGGGTAGGCTGCCCCGCCTCAGCGAGGTCGCTCTCGGCCGTGTCGGAGCGGCGCCACACCACCACGCTGTCCGTCTCCCGCTCCTCCACCGACACCGGCTGGTTGCCGAGGAAGCGAATCGCGAGGTAGACCGCCTGCGCGTGTACCGACGGAGAGGAGAGGATGATTGAGAGAGCAGCCATGCTGATGATGATGATGTGTCACAGTGTCTAAGAAGAGCATTCGCCCGCCTGCGCGTGCTCGACGGAGAGCAAAGAGTGCGGCTGCCAGCCGGGATAGTAGGCGAGGTCGCCCGCGTCGAGAGTGCGCCTATCATTAATTAACGGCTGATCATTGGTGAGCATTGGTTCAAGGCGGGGTAGGCGAGGCCGCGTCGAGAGTGCGCCGGTAGAGCGTCTTAGTGTGCTCTCCGCGCTGCTTGAGCGAGATGAGGATCGAGCCTCGCAGCACGTAGACCAGCTCGATCTCCTCGTGGGTCCGCATCTCGTGCGCGGCAAAGTTCTTGCGCAGCTTCGACGTGTGGTACTCCATGATTGGCGCACCCGCCGAGTGGCCGGTCAGCTGGTGCGTCTTGCACTTTGACTTGTCGACGATGCCCGCGCCCGCGTCGACGCCGCTCTTGAGCTTGCAGAGCTTGTCCACCCACCCGCCCGCATTGAGGTCGTGCGCCAGCGACTTGAGCGGCGTGTCGGGCGCGAAAGTCGCGGCGGCGCAATCTCTCTTGCGCTTCGGCGTCCGGTCGAACGTCGCGTCGACGACGGCCGGCTCAGGCTCGTCGGGGAACATCCAGTTGTTCTGCGTCGCCTGCAGGCAGGACAGTTCCGAGAAGGGTCGGGGAGGAGGGCCCGGCTGCAGCGCCATCCCGTGTGGCTGTGCGCTGTCGGCCTCCTCGCCCGAGCCTCGCAGCGTGGCCGACGCCTATCGTGACGATCGACTCCTCTGTAACCCCCTCTCCTGATTGACGAATCTCACAGCCTCTCGCGGCGTGGGCGGCGCCTTGCCCTGCAGAGGGATCACCGGCGGCAGCACCACCCCGATGCCCGGCGGGCGCTGGCGCTCGGACGTCGGCAGCTCCGGCGCGTTCTCGAGGCCGCTGTCAGACCTGCAGTCATGATCTCGGCTGTCTCTCGGCTGTCTCTCGGCCGTCTCTCGGCTGTCTCTCGGCTGTTTCTCGGCTGTCTCTCGGCTGTATCGCTGTTGCATCTCGAGGCCGCCGACCGGAACTTGCAGCGCGTCGGCATGAAGTGCATCTGCACCGCCGTCCGCGTCTTGCGGCTGGACGCGTTGTTGAAGGAGGCGTGCCACGTGGCTCCGCGGAAAGCCCACGCCTGACGGCGAAACACACGGATGGAGACGGCAAAGCACTGCACGAGATGGAGAGTGGGGTGCGTGGATCCCCGCCCCGGTGTGAGGCATCGGTTGAGGACTGCAATGGCGACGGATGCGTGTGTGCGTGTGTGCGCGTGTGCGTGCGTGCGTGTGCGCGTGCGTGTGCACGTGTGCCTGAGTGTCGGCGGCCGCCAGCTGCACCAGAGCAGCGTGCGGCGACACCTCCCTCCGAGCCACCTGCAAGAGAAAGTGGCGGAGCGGAGGTCTTGTGGGGAGAGAGAGGCCGCCTTGACGAGCTCGCCGAGGTGTAGCCGAAGTACAGCCGCGAGGTCAGCCGAGGTCTAGCCGAGGTCTAGCCGAGGTCTAGCGGAGATCTCGGCGCCTTGGCGAGCTGGCCGCCGCGCCGCCAGAGCGAGGAGAAGTCGCCGCCCTCGCACACCTGAGAGTGAGGCACGGGCGGAGGAACCGGTTCTTGCTGTCAGAGGGCGTGGGGGAGGAGGAGCCGCCCTCGCGCACACCTTGCACTGCTTGTGCAGCTTCGCCTGCGGAGTACAGGCAGGCGTGTGTGGGAGGGAGGGAGGGAGGGAGCGGAGCGAGGGAGCGGAGGGAGGGAGGCAGCATGAGAGGGAGTGAGGGGTAGAGAGCTTGCCCGCGCCTGCGCAAAGTCTCTCGCGCCGTGCGAGTGTGAGACCATGAGCATCGAGGAGTCGGGGGCGGCGCCTGTGGGGCGGCGGAGGGGGGAGGGTGGAGGCGGCGAGGGAGGCGAGGGCAAGGTTGAGGGCGGTGGCGGCGTGGGGCCGGCGGAGAGCGGGAAGTGGGCGGCGGCATGGGAGGCGGCGGCGGCGAGGTGGCGGCGGCGGCGGCGGCGGCGATGGCGGCGGCGAGTGGAGGGGCAAAGGGGCGGCGTGAGGGGCGGCGGTGCCGTCGAGCGGCAGCCAGACGGTCCAGCTCGTGTCGTTGCAGCGAGTCCGGTCGATCGCGTTCTCCACGTCCGTGTGCCACCGGTGCTCCCACCCCACCTCCTTGACCAGCACCGACATCGTCGCGACCATAAGGTCGTCTGTCCCAATGACGGCCCGCATCTCGCGGAGGAGCGCGGGCTGCATCGCGAGCGCGCGGCACGCGGGAACGTGCGCGTGGGCCGACTTTGGGTACGGATGCGCGATCAGCCCGAGCGACTTCCACTTCTTCTGCACATGCTCCCAGCCCGCGACGCACTCCCTCCATCCGTCCGTCGAGAGCGGAAACGGTCCGTGAATCCCACTCGTCGTGTCACCAGCGCTCGTTTCCAGGTCGGTGGCGCGCGAGAGGAGTTGCGCTAACTGCGGCTTGGCTGCTGTCGTGGCGACGAGCACCGCGGCGGTCAGCATCGAATCGATAAGCAGCAGCCGCGCGCCGTGCACAGCGCCTTCCCGGTGTTGAATAAACCACATGGTGTCCAGTCCGAGCCGACTGTTCTTCACCTTCCTACCAACCTCGTGTAGAGAGATGTCCCTGTTGAGTAGGGTGCGAGACGCGCGAGTCGAGATTCTTTCCTAGAGGGAATGTGTCCTGGACGGCGTGCGTCCTTCATTGTCTAGTCGGCCGACAGCGTGTCCCTTTCAGCATGGTGATCTTGGTTTGATCGTTCCTGTACGCCTCGGTACAGACCCTCGCTCCGTGTACAGCTCACAGCTCACTACATTTACGGAGGGTGTACCCTACCAGTGCGCGCCAGTTCCGTGCCCAGTGCTGTGCGAGTGAGCTTTTGGTTCTAAAATCCTCAGGATCGCTTAGGCGGCTCCCGTGGTGTGTACCTGTTTAGGCTTTAGTGCCAGTGCGCGCCAGTCCCATGCCTGTGTCGCGAGAGAGAGTTTTGTTGAAAAATTCTAAAAGTATCCTTTCGTGGGTCTCGCAAAAAGAATCGCAAGGGCCGTGCGGGCCGGGATCACTTTTGACTCGAGGCACTTGAGCACACTGGGATAGGGTCGATTCCGCGTAATACGGGACCCCTCCGCCCTCGATCGTCTCGCCCTCCCTCGCTGGTGTGTGTTTTTGGGGGGGGGGGGGGGGGGGGTCCTTCCTCTTGTAGTTTGTGTGTTGTTTGCCAGTGGTGCGCGCCGTTTTGACCGCACCAGTATTGAGTAAAAATCTCAACAACAACGCGCGAACCGCAGCTCGTCTGAGACTCATAGAGAGTACAGTAGGAGAGCGAGACTCACAAGCCGCGAGCGCGGCGGTCGCGTCGCCGCACCTGGCTCGGCTCCTGCAGCGCACCCAGAGCGACGCCCAGGTAGTACACGGCCGCTCTCGCGCTGGGGCCCTTGTCGGCGGCGAGGCCGGCGCGCCGCCGCGCCACACGCAGTAGTGCGCAGGGCGACTGCAGCTCGAGAAGGTCCGAGCCAAGGGAGGGTGTCAGTCGGATGGAGCCGCTCGTGGTGATGTCGGCCGACGTGAGTACGCCCTTGATGCAGACTGAGAGCGCCATCTGACCGGGGTGTACCGCCTGCGACTCAAGCATTGGCCGCAGCCCGCAAGGCGGGTGGCAGCGGCAAGCGCGCTGCTCCTCCTCCCGCTCAGCCCTCTCGAGCAGTGCCGGGTCCTCCGCAGCAGCCCTCGGCGCCTTGCTCGCGCGGGATGAAGTCGCGGCCTGTCGCTTCCGTGCGGGAATTGAGCGCTCGAGGAGGTGCGAGTCATGCAGCGCCTCTCGGAGCTGGACGGCGGCGGCGCGGCCGGGCGACAAGGGTGGCTGGCGTCCGGCGGCGCGGCCGGGCGACGAGGGGCGTGGGGCGCGCCCGTCAGTAGTCGTGCAGTCGGCGGCCGCCACCGCGCCCAGCGCGCGGTCATCACTGGTGGCGGCTTTTCGGATCAGGTCGAGCGGCAGGCCCTTGTAGCAGACAACCTTCCAGCTGCCCCCTTCCACCGATGTCGCGCTCAGTCGGGGGCGGAGGAAGCGGACGAACCCGCCGGGCGACCGGAACTGCTGCGGTGCGCCGCCATCGGCCGGCAGGTGTAGGATTGTGCCGTCGTCGAGCAGGTCGGCGAGAACAACCTCCCCCGAGGCGTCCTTGACCGAGATGGCCGCCGGCGCGGCCTCCAAGAGCTGGTGCGCCATCATCGCGCTGAGGGAGCTGAGCGAGAGCGAGGGGGGGCACTCGCGAGCACGCGGGGAGTGGACCGCTGCAGGGCCGGGGCTGCGGACGAGCCGCGTTTCCACGTCCGTATCCCGGCGAAGCGCAGGCAGGCTCTTGTACGCAGCCGCCACCACCTCCGCGAGAGTGCGGCGCCCCCCAAGCGCGTTCGTGACGAGCCGCAGGTCCGAGCCGCCGAATCGGCCCTGACTGGCGCCGAGCTCGTCAATCTCCGCCGAGCTCCAAAGCCTGGCCGCCGCCGTCGCCTCCTCGAGCGGGAGCGTGGCCAGCGCCGCGGCCTCGTCTCCACCGCACGAGAAGAGGGCCGTCAAGGCAGCCTCCTCCCACACACCTCGCAGGCGAGAATCGGAGAGCAGACTCGCGGCGCGTGCGAGGTACCCCTCGAGCGGCGGCTCACTCGACTCACTCGACTCGAGGGCCGGGTCCCACACGCACGTGCCCGCGCAGCTCGACGCCGCGCTGCCGAAAGCAGGCAGCTCCGCGGCACCGTCCGGGTCCTGCCATGGTCGATCTGCCGAGCTGTCGCTGTCGACACTGGCCGGAGAGGAGTTGCGGTCGGAGGGGACGGAATAGATCGGCAAGCCCTCCAGCGTCACCGGCTTGGACTCGGCGGGAAACTGCAGCGATCAGAGGGCGGATGAGGGGGGCTTGGCGGCAGGGGTTGCGCGCGCAGAGGAAATGGGTTGTTGCAGCTCAGGGGGTGCCCGTGGAGAATGAATATATAGCGGGTGGGGCGTGTATCGCGCATGTCTGCCGCTGATCTCGCGGGTACTCGCCGTTTCAGGGTGTCGGAGGGCCATCCCACACAGTGTCGCAGCGCGTCGATTGGCGTTCGCTGTCTGCGGCAATGCAGGAGGCGTTCGACCGCGCGCGCGTTGGCCGGGGCGTTTAGCGAGCGAGCCCGAGGTGGGCGCGGACCGTGAACGGAGCGCCCGGGCGAGCGGAAGTCTCGCGAGTGTGGATGATTGAGGCCACGGCCAAAGGGCTTTGGGCTCTGGACCGCTGACGGCGTGCGGTTAGGCTGAAAAGTCAGGATCAAACTTGAGCCGTGAAATTCGATGTAACGGCGTCTGATATTTTGTTTTAGGCGTCTGATATGGCGTCGAATGCTCGGGAGGTCGCGAAAATTCTTTTTCCGCCTTGGCAGCAGCCGGCGCTGGTCCCTTCCGCGTCGAGCCGGAGTAGCCGATTGCATATGCCAAGCAGACTCGCCGCGGCGTGCGCGAGCGCTGCCATTGTTGACACACGCACGCCCGCATCCTACGTTTCGGCGCACCTATCCGGTTCCTCCTCCTTCCCGCTCGCCGAACTGCCGGAGCGGAGCGGAGAGCTGCCGCCCGCGACCGCAGGCGGCGTGTGGGTGCTGGCAGAGGCGGACGAGCTCACGGCGTCGCTAGCCTTTCTCGGCGGCGGCGGTGGCGGCGCCAAGGCGGCCGGCTGGCGCATCCTCGGCTCGCTGACCTCGACGGCCGCGCTGTGGGACGCCGCGGCGGCGGCAGGGCTGGTTGAGCGTGGGGCGGTGTCGCGGCGCCTCTGGTCGCCCTCTCCGCACCTGCCTCGCGTCGCGAGCCTGCTCGAGTCTGCTGAGGCTGTGGCGGGCGAGGCTGCGGAGGATGCAGTGGCGGAGGCGCAGGCAGAGGCGGCGGCGGTGGCGGTGGCGGAGGCGGAGGCGGAGGCGGAGGCGGAGGCGGAGGCGGAGGTGAGGGAGGCGGCGAGTACGGCGGCGATGGCGGAGGAGGTGGCGGAGGAGGTGGCGGTGGCGGTGGCAGAGGCCGCCGCACCGCCCCGTGCAGTCGACCTCGGCTGCGGCAAGGGCCGCGACGCCGTCTACTTGGCGTCGCGCGGCTGGAGCGTGCTCGCCGTCGACAGGCAACGCGCCTCCTCGAGCCGTCTCGGAGCCGTCCCGGAACTGCCCTACAGGAGCGTGCTCGCCGTCGACAACCAGCGCGCCTTTCTTGACCACGTCCAGGCGAGATGCAGCCGAGATGCAGCCGAGATGCAGCCGAGATGCAGCCGAGATGCGGCCGAGATGCGGCTGAGATATGGCCGTGAGGTTGCCGAGAGATTGCCCCTCTTGACCACGTCCAGGCGTTTGCTGCGCGGCAGGGCCTCTCCTCACGCGTGGCTGTCGCGTGCGTCGATTTGCGCACGCACAGGCCGGGCTGTGTTCCGCGGCTGCTGCAAGAATGACAATGTAGTAGCAAGCAAACACGGTGAGCACGCACAGGCCGGGCTGTGTTCCGCGGCTGCGCGAGCTGCTGGCGCCGCTGCGCCGTGAGCCCTCTCGGAACATTCTCGGACCCCTCCCGGAATCTTCCTCGGAGCCTCCCTGTAGGCGCCTCCGCTGCAGCTGGTGTCGCTCGCGCGCTTCCTGAGCCGCTCACTCCTGGACGAGGTGGCGCATCTCGGCGCATCTCGGCGCATCTCGGCGAATCTCGTCGAATCTCGGCGAATCTCGGTGCACCTCAGCCGTTCGCTCCTGGACGGGTGGTTGCGCTGATGCCGGTCGGCTGGACGACCGCCAGGACACGTCCATGACATGTCCGGGACATGTCCCGCAGGTGGTCGCGCTGATGCCGCTCGGCTGCTGCGTCGCGGTGCACCACTTTGGCGCAGGCCGCCATCTCGCCTCGAGAAGCGGCCAGGCCCAACCCACTGCTTCCTCCTCGGACTCGTTACCTGTGGGCTGGCTTCAGGCGCCGTCTCGCTCAAGAGCGGCCGGCCAATCAAGGTCCCTCCCACCCCCCCCAACCACGTCGCCTTCCCCCTCCCCTCCCCCTCCCCCTCCGTCTCCGCCCCCTCCCTCGCCCCTGCCTTCATCCTCGCCTCGAGCGCAGCCCACCAGGGTTTGCGTAGCGCGGCGGAGGCTCTGACCCGTCCCTCGCCTGGCTGCAGGGCGGCAACCCGGACTCGTGCGGCCTCGCGGCTGGCGAGCTCGCGGCGAGGTGTGAGATTCGCACAGATTCGCACAGATTCGCACAGATTCGCACAGATTCGCACAGATTCGCACAGATTCGCCGACACGCACCCGCTCTCACCCTCCGCGCGTATGGATGCCGTGGGGCTCCTGTCTATGGGCGTGGAGATGGCGGGGGGGCTGCCTGGCCCTCGCCCCACCATCGTGTGCGTGTGTGGAGAAGCTTCGCGCTCCTTCGAACGCGCATGGCGAGGAAGACGAACACAGGCTGGAGAGGCGTTATTGCTCAAAAGGTACGCGGGCGCGCTGCGTGTGCTGCTGGATGAGGAGAGCAGACGCGTCGAGGGCGGCCGCGCACTGCGGCGGAGGAAAAGCCTGTCACTCGTTGCTCCTCTCAGGAGAGCCGCAGCGTCGAAGGGCGGCCGCTGCTCAGCTTCGTCGCGCGGAAGGAGTCGGGCGGGGAGGCGGTACGGGCGGGGGCACAGCGCCGTGGAGGAGACGGGGAGGGGGACGGCGCGGGCCGAGGAGCGAGGGCGAGAGGGGCCACGCAGAGCGACTCACAGAGGCTCGCACAGAGGGAGGTGGACGCGGTGTCGTGTCGAGTCGGGGCGCTGGGGGTCGGCTGATAGACCATGGGTGGGGGTGGCTGGCGCGGCGGACGTCGCGAGGAGTCAGCAAGGCAGACAGCTCCTCCATGCAGAGCCTAAGCCCCGCGCTATCCCCGGCCCTTAACCGCGGAGTTTGTCGCATTCCGCTCCAAAACGTCGTCCGCTTTCTCGGCGTAAAATCGTCGCCCTTTTTCCGGCTCCGCACACCTCCCCTCGCGCCTCGGCAGCGCTCGCGCAGTCGCACACGCCCTCGTCGCGTCAAAACACTGGTTGGGTAGTAGTCTAAGTTCTGAGCCTCGAGGCTGAACGGGTCTAAGTGTGGCTAGCCACGCTGGAGTGCTTGCGCGGTCTAAGATCAGCGGGAGCCTCTTACATCGGCTAAGTCGGCCGTGGCACGGCCTGGGGCCAGGAGGCTCCTCCACCGTGATCAACGATACGGCGCAGCCCCCAAATTTTCTTCGCCTGCGGCGGGCTATCGATCCTCTTCATGCTTAGCAATCGCCGCCTCAGCATCCTCCTCTTCCGACTTTCGTTGCTGCTCCTTCATTCTTGAGCGACGTCTAGCCAAACAGTTCTCACATGACACGAAGCTCCTCAAGCTTAATCAAACGTGTGACGGTGAAGGCGTGAAGCCTGTGTGTGCTGGTCCTCTTTGAACGATCCGCGCGTGAGGTAGCATAGGGCCTTGTTGGCAGCAGCCAGCTTGTTGCGCTGCTTCGTTGCGATGAGCTGATTGGGATCGCAGAAGTGCATGCCAAGCACCGCCACGATCTTGAAGCAGAACACATCGCAACCGCATCGTCCGCACTGCCATCGGCATGCCGCGCCCGCCGCTTCGCCGCAGCCGCCTTAAGACACGCATAGCGGCAGCACATGGTACGGTGCGCGTACTTGAGCAGGAGTTGCGCGCCGCAAGTAGCGCACTGGCCCTGGGAGAAGGCGATATGGCGTCGTGCGCGGCATACGTTGGTCGGACGCGTCCAGGTATTTCGGGTAAACCTGGAGGCTTTTCAGGTATACCCGGGTTTTGCCCGGAGTGGCCTTATGTCGTCTAAGTTCATGGCCCCCGACCATACAGCGTCTAAGTCTGAGCCCGGCTCGGTGCGGGGGCTAAGTTGAGCGCTCGCTCGCTGCAGAGGCTAAGTGTAGAGCGACCCTCTAGCCCTACTACCCAACCATTGTCAAAACACCGTCCTGACACCCTCACACGCTCACCGTCATGTGTCGCCCCCTTTTTCGGCTTTTCGGGTGTCCTGATTCAGACGCCCTGAATGCTGAAAAATCTGGCTGCGCGCCGCGCCGAGGAGGTCCGTAAAAAGAAAAACTGGGGCTGGACCCGCTGGAGCCTGGAGGTACATCCCTCGGATCTGAATGCACCTCGGCGCTCGGAGGCACTTCCTCGAGCGAGCACACCACTCACCAGGCTAGCCACCGTCGTGGCAATGCCAATGGGCAAGAAGGGAGTCGGATTTGGCTGAGTCGTGAGTAAGAGATCTTTCAATTTCATCTTAGTTTTTAAGGCAAGTACGTGATAATATGCCCTTATACCCCTGCATTTACATAATAACACTTGTATAATGCTGAGCCTTGCTGGCTTGCACGCTATCTTTGCTATTCCTCGTCTCCGCCCTCGCCATCGCCATCTCCATCGCCGCCATCAGGAGCAACGTACCTGAAGTATAGGGTGAGAACGACGACGCCGACGACAATCAGCAGCGTCACGACCACGCAGCAGCACTTTTTACGCGCTTGCGCCTGGAGGGGCCGTCGAGCGCAGCGGGGGGTCCAGCGGGGGGTCAGGACACACGAGCAATCTCGGGGTGATCTGTGTGGTAAACTGAATCCTCGGCGACAGTAGTGTGTCCCTTGTAGCAACGCCGCGCTCTCCCCGGAGGCTCTCAACCGCAACCCTCTCAGCCGCAATCCCAGGGAGATGAAGACGGGCCGTCTCGGGTCACATCTGTCGCAATCTCGGGCGATCTCCTGGTAGTAAGCCGCGCTGCGGAGCTCGTCGACGGCGCGGCCGGTGTAGTCGACTGACTGGGCCACGGTGTACTCCACCTTAAAAGAGGCGTTTGCACATGATGGATGACTTGCACTGGGACTGATGAACTAGTTCATGGCCGCGCGGTGTCTGCTCTCCCTAACCTTGTTGTGAGTTTGAGGGGGGGGGGGGGGAGGGGGGTAGGGGCGGTGTGCACACTCTCACCTGATCGAGCAGCTCGCCCTGCGCCTCGACGAGCACCTGGCGCCATGTTCCTGGGTGAGCTGGAGCCGGATCGGTGTGAGCGGCGCCGGCGACACCTCTCCGCTGCACACACAAGGGCGAGAGAGGGCCGGCGACCCACCTCTCTCCGCTGTGCCCTCTCCTCTCTCCTGCGGCGGGACCACGCACCGACATGTCGAGGAAGAGCTGGTGCAGCTCGGCGATCGACCTAGAAGGTGAAAAGGGAAGGCACGGTAAACTTCTCCCCACACGCACTCAAGGAGGTGTGGCGTAAGAGGGGGGGGTGGGGGGGAGCCTGGGAGCCATCCACTCACTCATCGCGTCCTTCATCAGAGAGGAACGGTGCAGACGCTCGGCGATTAGATCACACCCCTCGAGCCGGAGCATGTCGCGGTGCCTGTGAGTCGTTGGATCGCACAACCATTCACCGGCTTACTTTGCCGGACGATGTACTAGCCTCCACCCCCTGGAGTGTTCGGAGCATGTCTCTGCCCGCCCACGCATGGGTGTCAATCAGCTGTGCACTTGTGACGTGTCCGGGGGTACGAGCTTGTCGATGTCGCGGCGCCTTTCCTGGATGTCGGAGAGCTCCTGCCTCGCCTGAGGTACAACAGGTACGGGACATCAACGCAAGGTACAAGCAGCGGTACGGTACGGCAAACTCGGCTACAAAGTGGTGAGGCAAGGGGGTGTGGGGGGAGGGGCCCTCGCATCTCCACACCCGCGGACCCTCGCATCTCCACACCCGCTTACAAGGGCACAGCACCCCCCCCCACACGGCATTCAAAGTGCGCAAGGCCCGGTGTGACACGGCCGGTGTGTGCACGTGTCGCCTCGTCGCGCCTGCGCGTGGCCGGGGCCCTGCAGCACCGTCTGCGAGAAGACCTCCTCCTGCCCGCCGCCGTCGAGCGCCTACGCTCAAGGGCAATCTCGGCCGATCTCGCGAGATCTCGGGCAATCTCCCGCCCGCCGCCGCCGTCGCGCCGCATCGATCTCCTCCTGCGAGATTGAGGGCTGCACCATCCTGTGCGAAGAGATTCGCCTGGCTGAGCCGAGATTGGCCGAGATCACGCCCGTGTGGCGGAGGGCGCGGCCATCCTGTACTGCCGCGCCATCCGCTCGCGGTGCTTGGATTTGAACCTCGCCTGCACCTCCTGGTACTCCGCCATCGACTCGACGAACTTGCGGCTGAGCGTCGCGTGCATGTTTGTGCGGATGCGCGCCTCGCTCGCCCCGGGGTTCTTCTTCGCGAAGAGCTTGTTCGCCTACCAAAGAAGTGGGCCGCTGTGAAGAGACGCCGCCTCTGCGTGCCGTCCTCAGCGATGGAGAGCTTGTTTTTGCCGCGTCCATCGCCTTGAGTTGCGCCCGCACCTTCTTGGCGAGCACGTTCATGCCGCCCGACTCCTCCTGTAGCTGCTTCGCGGCCGCTTTGCCCTCCTCCGCGCTGGTGGCGGTGAGCGACTCGCTTTGAAGGGCCTCGATGCGGGCAACGCTGGCGGCCATGGTGCACAGCGCAGCCTTCACGCCATTCACCTCCTCGAAGAATGCAGCCATGAAACCACGAGACGGCTCGCCCATCTCGATGTCGCTGCACTCGCCCCTCAGCTCGTCCATTCGGTCGACCATAGCACCGCAGCGGAGTGAAGAGACGAGCCGGTGAGCAATAGAGGCCGCCTAGCAAAGCAGCCGCCTTGCTCGCCCAAAAAGAAATTGCTGCGGCAGCGGCCTCGGTCCTGGGCGATAGGTTAATGACTGCACTCCAAGTGCTCCAAGTGCAGTTAGCTCCCCGGCCCTGGATGTGAGGTTGATGACTGCACTCCAAGTGCTCCAAGGGCAGTGCAATAGGAATGCAGGGAAGGAATTCCCTGCCCCAGCTTCCATAGCTTTGTCAGGACGGTCAAGACGGGAGGCGAACGCTCGTTCAACCACATCAATCATAGACGACAAACAAAAACGTTCGCGCACCAGGAGCTCGTCAAGGCGCGGGATGTGCACGTCAAGAACAACCCGTCCCTCGGAGACAGCGCCGTCAACAACCGCGAAGCCGCGCGCCTCATCTCCGCCTCAACGCCTTTTTCGCCGGCAAGGCCTTCGATGTCCGTGTCGACGGTACGTACGCCACCGCCCTCTCCTCCGACACCCTCCAGGACGAGCTCCAGCGGAAGCTTGGCCTTTGGCGGCGGCCAAGGTTGCGGCGCTGGAGAAGGCGCTGCAGTCGACGCGCTGAGCTGCGGAGGGGCTGGGGTGGAGGGGTGGCTGCCTCTCGGGTGTGGGCCATGGCGGGCAGTGGGTGGGGGGGGGGGGGGGGGGTAGGGGCGTTCGGTGGGTCCCAGTCCCGCCAACCTCTGGCCCAGGGCAAAGGAGGGGGCGAGGGCTGGTTCCCGGCCCGGTCAGGATGCTCTCCCTACGTCGCCAGTAGGCGCTGGGGCGGGGTGTGTCGAGCCGCACATACACTCTCATGTCTCCATGAGCAGCTCCTCGAGGCCGGCGGCGACAGAGGCGCCCGCAGTGCTCGAGGCGGGAGCGCGGCTGCGCAAGTGGGACACCGTCGCGCTGCGGCAAAAGCAACAACGCGCGGCACCGCGCTCCTCTTCGGTGACCCACAACCCGCTCCACGGCCGCGATGGTGTGCGCGCGGACGCTCTCGCCTCTTATTCGAGCCGCTCTCGAGCGTGCCTTCGCGCTCCGGCCGGCTTCCAACCGCGACAATGTTGATTGACTCTCCGATATACGGCGCTGTCTACTTATCAAAACGACTAACCGCGCAACCGCAAGAGCTCCAAGCCGAGGGACACGAAAAAGACGTATTAAAATCTCTAGAGAATAAAGTGTGAGGCGAGGACCGCACTCCTGGGACCATGTGGAAGACGGCTAGTGCTAGTCCCCCATCGGGAGGACGACCCCGGCTAGTCGCCGACCACACCCACAAAGAACCCTGCACAAAGACCGCAGGGCGGGGACCTGTTCCTTTTATTTATTTATTTCTCCTGCCGCACGCACATCCAACATGCATCATCCAAGCACACGCTCTCTAGCGCAACACTTGACCATGAGCGTGCCATGTTCTGGGTCATAGGACTTGTTGAACTTTCGCACGCTCGTCGAGCTCTCCCACCACAGCGCATCTTCCTTGCCTTGGAAGTGAGATGCCCCCGGCCGAATCGCGTGCGCCTTATCGGTTTGGCAAGGGCAACAGCCTAGAGGGATGCAGCAGCAGGGGCCGATGGCGACGGACCCCTTGTTGGCATCGACACCGTAATAGGTGCAGTAGCAGCAGGGGCAATCCCTCAGGTAGTAGCAGCCGCTCTGGATCTCCCGGACCCGCCCATCCATTCTTCCACGAGACATGGTTGCTGGAGTCGGGGCCGCCGGGACGCCCGGATAGTCCGGGTACACTGAATTGCTGGAATACGCCACAGACTGCGCGCCCGGATAGTCCGGGTACGCAGGCGTAACGGGAACCGCTTCGACCATCACCGGCTGTGTGTCCGGCACATTGATCGCAATGGCATGCCCGCTGTACACGCCAGGCGGGCACGTCACCTGCATGGGCCCTGTGGGCGTGTTCACCTGGAAAGGATCGCCAGGGCTAACCCCTGCAGGAACCGTGACCTGCATCTGCGACATGGCTGCGGCACGGAGTAAGGAGAGTATGGGCATCTTTTTCTTTTTTTCCCGGCTCGCAGCCGTTAGGCCCGCCAATGCACCGCCGTTCGATCCGTGCCGCGCCGCCCTTGCCGTTTAGCCCGCCGTCCCTCCTGCCGTCCGTTACCGCCGTGCCGCCGTACCGACCGCCGCTCCTACAGTGCCGCGCCGCCTTCCACACTACCACACACACACACACACACACCTCACCTCCTGCTCGACCGAGTTTGCGTTGAGAAGCGACCCGAGCCGCCGGGTGCCCCGCAGCGGCCTCGCTGGGCCAGGAGACCGGCCCGTGAGTGCTCCGCAGCAGCCTTGCTGGGCCAGAAGATCGGCGCCGCGAGGTGGGGTGCTAGTATGAGCCCAGCCCAGGGCGTAGTGTTCTTGCTCCAAGTGCTTGCGCTTCGGCGGTTAGTTTGACTGAGCAGCCAACTGGAGCAGCCGAGGTAGGACGCCGCCCGGCATTCCGCGGCTGGTGAGAGGCCACTAGAGCTGTGGACGGACGGAAAACGACCCCCCTTTTTGTGCCTGCCCTGGGTATGGCCTCTCTGGGGGTGAGCTGGGTCGGCCTCCTCCGGGTTATCAACTCGCACGGCGGGTCCGCGTCCGGGCGAGCATCCGAGCATCCGAGGCCCGCGGTTGTCCTTTCGCAGGGCGCGACCGACATGGAGATCTGCTGCCCACAGATCAGTGCTGTTGGCGACTATTGCTCGCTCTCTGTGCACTCGCAACGCCAGAGGCCGTGCTTGGAGAATGGGTCGCAATGCTGCTGCGCCTGTGGATTGAGCCGCGGCGCAAGCTCCATCGGTGAGCTGCGGCGGCGCGCCGGCCGCTCCATGCATAGCTCTCGGGCGAGCTGCCGCAAACGCGTTTTCCGTCCGCCCGTTTCATCGAGTTTGCCCGAGTGGTAAAATGCAATCGAAGTTGCCCGAGTGGTAAAGTGCAACTTTGGCATTTGGTAAAAGTTGCCCGAGTGGTGTGTGGGGAAAAACCAAAGCGGAAGGTTGGCCCCAAGAGCTAAAGGTCAACATCCCCTCCGGCTACGACAATGTGAACCTGATCTGCTCCTCACGGGGTTGACCCGTCTCCTCCAGATCGAGACGGACTTCATGGACGGCCGAGCAATATTTCTTCATTAATATTATTAATTGATGCTTGTTGCACGGCTGAGCCCCCCCCCCCCCCCCTCCCCGCGCCCATTCCCTGCCCTCTCCCGCCACACACTCCGTCAGAGCCCCCTCCCCTCTTGCACAACAGGAATTTTGACAATTAACCAGATGGCGAGAGAGCATTGGACGGACGGAAAAACACCCCCCATTCTATGCCTGACCCTGGGCATGCCTCTCTGGGGGTGGGCTGGGTCGGCCACCTCCGGGGCTGCAACTCGCACGGTGGGACCGCTTCCGGGCGAGCATCCGAGGCCTGCGGTTGTCCCTTCGCTGGGCGCGACCGCCATGGAGATCCGCTGCACACAGAACAGTGTTTTTGGCGACTATTGCTCGCTCTCTGTGCAATCGCAACGCCAGAGGCCGTGCTTGGAGAATGGGTCGCGATGCTGCTGCGCCAGTGGATTGAGCCGCTCCGCACACTCCATCGGTGAGCTGCGGTGGCGCGCCGGCCGCTTCATGCATAGCTCTCGGGCGAGCTGCCGCAAAAGCGTTTTCCGTCCGCCCGTTTCATCGAGTTTGCCCGAATGGTAAAGTGCAACTTTGGCATTTGGTAAAAGTTGCCCGAGTGGTCAGTGGGGAAAAAACCAAAGCGGAAAGGTGGCCCCAAGAGCTAACGGTCAACATCCCCTCCGGCTACGACAATGTGAACCTGATCTGGTCCTCACGGGGTTGACCCGTCTCCTCCAGATCGAGACGGACTTCATGAACGGCCGAGCATTATTTCTTCATTACTATTATTAATTGATGCTTTTTGCACGGCTGAGCCCCCCCCCCCCACCCCCCTCCCCTGCGCCCATTCCCTGCCCTCTCCCGCCACACATTCCGTCAGAGCCCCCTCCCCTATACGCGGTGCGCTGTGCGTTGGTTGAGAGGGCCGCGACCTCGGCTGGACTTGCATATGGCGTCATCTTCCTGACGCTCGAGGCACATGTGCTGCAGGTAGTGGCCGAGTAGTGGTTGACAGCGTGCTTGCAATGGCAACACAGCCACCACTCCGCCCGCAGCTGCGGCATCGTGCGCCATTCGGCAGCCGACGGCGTGCCTGACCGCGCTGCGCTCGCAGCTGCAAAGACACCGCCGCAAATGCCGCCGGACCCGCATCCGGAACAGCCAGGATTCCAGCTGCCGTCGATGCTCCATCCCCCGCAACAAGCGTGCGATGCTGCAGCACTGCACCAAGAGGCGCAGCAACCTCGACCCGGGTGTTGCTCGAATCCGTAACGCCCACCGGGCGAATACGATTGCCTGGTCCTATCGCCAAAAGGCCCTGCTCCTCCTCTTGTCTGGCAGCAAACGCAAGCTGCGGCACAAGCCGCGTTGGCGCAGAGGAGGCGGCAAGCCTCAACACGCCTACCCGTGGCATGCCGCCGGATCGGGCCAAGACTAAGGCTGCAGGAGTCGGCCTCGGCTGCTGTGCGAGGGCCCTCCCGTTGAGGTGTCCATCTTATGTGCAGTGGGGCTACAACTGTAGCGCGTCGGCAGGATCCCCCAAACCGTCGTAACCCCCCAAATTGAAGTCGACCGCCCAAAGCTGTCCCCCCCCCCACACACACACTTTAAACCACCATAAACATCAGTCTGCAGGGGCTCCAGGCCCCAAATGACGTGTGAGTGTTAGAGTTGTTTGGTATTGCTACAAATCTCTCTCTAGACGACGCCCTCACCGGCGCTACTGCGTCGTCATTGGCCTTGTTCACGGCCTTGTCTGCTGCCCCCTTCTCCCGCAAATCAAGCTGCGCCTGCACCGCCGCCATCTCGCTTTCGTCGCCTGTAAGGCGACCTTCGCCACCTTCGCCTTCCTCTCCCGCTCTCCGGTCTCCCGCTCTGCCGCCGCCTCAGGCCGGGTCCTCGCGGCGGTCCCTCCGCCGCCAGGGTTGTCGCCGGCGTCGGCAGCCACGATCATGGGGTGATGCCCTCGCCTGCCATATCGATTCTACGTAGGCTGTCGCTGGAATTCCTATGTAGGGCCTAGGCCCTCCCGGGGGGAAGATGTCAGCGTGCTGGCGCCCCTGAGGGCTGAGCAAAAAACAAAAACTCGCCGCCCGGGCCGCTCGGGGCGCGCGGCTCCGTCGAGGACCGGGCGCGCCCCTTGCCCGGCGCGGCGTAGGTCCCACTCTGACGTAAAGAGGGGAGGCACGGACGATAGCCCGATCCATCAACTACATTCATCTTCTGGTGCTTAGCCCCGTGCAGCGGCGGTCCGGCAGGCTGCCCCCAAGGCCCCCTGGGCCGCTGCGGGTTTTGGAGTTATGCTTAGGCACAGCTTCGGCGATGGCAGCCCCTCCCTGGGGTGTTGCATAGGCGGGGAGTCTCGCCTTGCGTTTGTTTCCTAACATCGAAGGCAGAGCTAAAAAAAAACAAAAGTCCCACGCGACGCCGATCCTGCCCCGGTGCGCTGAAGCCGCGAGAGCAAGGCTCGGCGGATGCCTCTCGTCAAGCGGTGGCACGTTCCGCGCGGGCTGAGGCCGACGCTGACCGGCCGCAAGGTGCGTACGACGCTGATGAGCCGCGTCGAGCGCCAGCAGCGCGGCAACGTCGCGCCTCGGCCGCTCTGGTTTGACGCGGCGCTCGCGCACCCGCCTCCGCCAAAGTTCCAGCTGGACCGGCCTCCCGACCTGGCCTTCCCGGAGGACGAGCTGCGTCGCGAGTGGCTGCGCCGCAATCCGGCGGCGACGATGGTGCCCAAGGCCCTCTTCCTCGAGGAGGCATCCGTCCCGGACGAGCTGCGCCGCCACCCGGCCGACGCGTTTGTCGAGCGGCAGATGGAGCTGATCGAGGAGGGGACGGCGCCCGAGGAGGCGTACCGGATCGTGGCGGCGGAGCAGGAGCGCGAGGGCGACGTGCGCGCCCTCGAGGAGCGCACCGCCCGCGGAGTCGCCGCCGCCCTCGGCGCCGCTCTAGAAGCGGAACCTCGAAAACACCGGTCGCTGCATTCAAACCCCCGAACACTCGAGAGGACCGTCTCCGCGCGATCCGCTGAAGACACGGCACGAGGCCGAGGGTTCGCGCCCTGACTCTGGCGCGTGTTTGTGACGCAGGGGCCGAGCCGGCAGACGGCGGTGACGAGTGTGAGATGCGAGGGCAGACGCTGCTGCTGCGCCGGCGAGATCTAGCCGAGATGCGGGCGAGATGCGGGCGAGATGCGGGCGAGATCTATCGGGATGCGGGCGAGGTGCGGGCGAGTGGATGGCTGCAACCATCACACGCAGCTCTCTCTCTCTCTCTCTCTCTCTCTCTCTCTCTCTCTCTCTCCTCGCCCTTCTCCCTCTCGCCTCTCTCTCCTCTCTCCACATTTCCTACCCATGCCTCGCCTCGCACACCCCCCCCCCCCCCCTGCCCGCGTTTGCCCGGAGGTTTTCGGAGGAGGCCAGGGATATGGGCCTACCTT